>NW_003852510.1:4821035-4827996 GCF_000181295.1 Otolemur garnettii
GTACACACTATTAATCAATAAACAAGTGACTCAAAACCTCCTGACACAGGCCTAGCACTGCCTGGCACCAAGGAGTCTGTTGATTAACCGATAACTATTCTACTGATATTATCTAAAGCTATTCTTAAACCTTATAATGGAAAACAAGACCACAAAATAAGGTTCTCAGGGAATAAGCTGATTGAATGCTTGACCTTTAGCAGACCTTCTGGAGGCAGTTATCTATCTTAGGGAGTAGTCTGGAAATTCCCAAAATATACAGGTACCTGTGTACAGGCCTGCCCTTCCAAGGCTCGGCTCTAAATCATTTCTACATGATTAGGTCCAGAGCCACATAGAAGGTTCTATCTAGGTCTCTCAACATTCTAACTCAGAAAAGACTTTAAACTTACTCACACAAAAATGGAATGGTTTAAAGCAGGGGTCCTCAAACTTTTTAAACAGGGGGCCAGTTCACTGTCCCTCAGACCATTGGAGGGCTGGACTACAGTTTAAAAAAAAACTATGAACAAATTCCTATGCACAGTGCACCTATCTTATTTCAAAGTGAAAAACCAAAACGGGAACAAATACAATATTTAAAATGAAGAACAAATAAAGTCAAATCAACAAACTTTCTAGTACTTCAATGGGAACTATGGGCCTGATTTTGGCTAATGAGATGATCAATGTCCAGTTCCATATTTGTCACTGCTAGTCATAACAGGTGATGTAAGTGTGCATTAGTTAGTCTAGATCTGGTTGGAGATTTCAGATGTTTCATTCTGGAAAAAGTCTGTTCACAGACATAAGTGCTGCCAAAGATGGTTGCCATATTGAGTTCATGGTTCCTGAGATTAGGGTATGTCTCAGAGGGAAGAGATGCATAGAAATTAGTAAGGCTGCTTGACTTGAATGCATCTTTCAGAGAGTCATAATTTGCAGTTGAGCCAGTTCCATTTGGTAAATTGTATCCACATTTTCAATGTCAATAGAAAATGGGTTACAGAAAAGCTGTACGTCCTGTTCATGAAGATGAAGCTCTTTAAATCTAAATTGAAACTCCTTTTGCAACTTTTCCAGTGAATCCACACATGTTTGGGAATGCAACCAATGGTTTTTCCAATAACAGATTTTGAGTTGTGGGGAGATGGCAGAAATTTTCCTCCTTCACTTACTTGATAAAGAGGCCTAATTTTACTTCAAATGCTTTCACATGTGATTGCATAGCACAGATCAGCTTCCCCTTTCCTTGAAGTTGCACATTGGAACTGTTGAGTAGCTCTGTTACATCTGTCAGAAAGGTAAGGTGCCATTTCCAATCTGCATCATCGAGCTCTGGTACTTCTTTGTTTTTTTGAAAGCAGAAAAGCTGTAATTTGTGGAAGTAAGTCATAGAAATGTTTCAAAACTCTCCCTTGACTCAGCCAACAGACTTCTGTGTGGTACAGAACATCTTCATAGGCAACATTAGCTCTGACAGAAATTCCTGAAATTGTCTGTGGTTTAGTACATTAGCTCTAACGAAGTTAACACAAGATATCACAATTTTCATGACAGAGTCCCACTTCAGTGATTTACTACACAGCACTTGTTGGTGGATGAGGCAGCGTAGGGCCATTGGATAACAATGATTATGTTTGTTCATCTCTTGGTTAATGTGAGCAATTACTCCTTTCTGAGACCCCATCATGCTAGGAGCACCTTCAGTTGTCACACTGGCTAGTTTAGCCCAGTCCAGCTCCAAACCATTTACAGTTTGGCAAACCTTTTCATAGATATCCTCTCCTGTTGTTGTTCCTTCGATGCTTTGCAGTGCAGCAAGCTCTTCTGTGACTTCAAAATAGTCAACTGTCCCACGAATAAAAATTAGAAGTTGTGCAGAATCATGAACATCACTACTTTCATCGAGTGCCAAGGAAAAATAGAAGTTTTTTTGCAGAGTTTTGCAAATGCTGATGCAAATTGTCTCCCATTTCTTCGATCCTTCATGTAATTGCAGGTCCTGAAAGACTCACTGTACTAAATAAATCGGCCTCCTCTGGATACATCTCTTTGGCAACAGAAAAAAGGCATTCTTTTAACAAATTCTCCCTCCACGAATGGTCTGCCAGTGCACACTATTAGCTTGGCAACTTGAAAACTTGCTCGCAGTGATGAAATATTTAGCTGCTTCTGCTTCACAAAAGTATTTTGCTGAACTCTCGATGTATTTTTCAGTTTTAATATTTTATCTTTTCTCACTTCTCTGACCAATCATATTTATCTTTATGTTGAGTTTGATAGTGTCAACGCAAATAGTTGAATAGTTGAATTCTTTGAACACAGACACTATATTCTGGCATATCAAACACACAGCTCTTTCCTTGTACTGCATGAAAAAGTAATCATAAGTCCACTGTTCTTTGAATATCCTACACTCTGAGTCAATTTTTCTCTTTCTTGAGATCATTGTTTCCTTGGTCCTCAGGCAGCAGCAGGCTCTGCAAAGGCAAGCTCATGACTTGTCCAGTCACACCCAAGACTTAAGTTGACAGCCGCTGGAACAGGGAGACAATACCGAGGAAGTGGACCATGCTGTCCCCACGAAACTCGTCCTGCCGACTACGCCAAAAAATGTTGCATGAGGGGTGCGTGACGCGGTGCCACAGAGGTTAAGACCTACTTCATACTTTCCTGTTCAAACACATTAGGGAGAAGGCGGAAGATGAATGTGGAGGGAAGTGGGACTCGAGCGTGGTGTGGACCTCAGGAGAGATGAGTGTAAGGAAACAGGAGGATAAGCGGGAGCAAATGCGCTCACATAGGGAGTGTTCAGGAAACCGTCAGGAGCCTGCCAGGGGCAAGAGAGGGTTCAGCAAGGCTAGAAGGAGAACCCCAAGCCTTAGAACCGGGACTTGGTACACAGTTGGCACCAGACCTCGGATGGCAGCCCTGAGAACAAAAAGGGAATTTTAAATGTGGATGATAAACACAATAAAAGGAATGGATGAGGAAATGGAAAGACAGAACCAAAAGAGATATGGAGAATATAGAAAGGATATGGCAGAGCTTAAGGAAATGAAGGAGACAAACAGGGAATGTAAACACACAGTAGAAATTAACAAAAATAAGTTAGACTATGGAGAAGAACCTCAGAGGCAGAAGAAAAAGTTTTTGCATTAACCCAGGTAGTCAGAGGCAGAAAAGAGAGAGAAAGCAGAACAGTCACTTAGAGAACTATTAAACTCTATGAAGCATTCAAATATATGAATAAAAGGGATTCCTGAAGGGGAAAAAGATTGTCCGAAAAGAATGGAAGCCCTATTGGAAAGCATCATAAAGGAAAACTTCCCAAGTTTTACTAAAGACTCTGATACATTCCTTTCAGATGGATATAGAACCCTGGGTCATTTCAACTCAAACAGAGCCTCTCTGAGACACATTGTAATGAACCTGTCCAAAGTCTAGATGAAAGAAAAAATTCTGAAAGTAGCCAGGAGTGCTAACTGACCTTTAGAGGCAGAGCTATTAGGATGACAGCAGACTTTTCAACTGAAACCTTCTAAGCCAGAAGACCATGGTCATCCATCTTCAACACACTTAAAACAATTTTCAGCCCAGAATTCTGTATCCTGCTAATCTAAGCTTCAAAATTGATAGAGAAATCAAATCTTTTGCAGATATACAAACAATGAGGAAATTCGCCATAACACCACCAGATCTACAGGACATATATAGACCTCTTCTCAACACTGACCACCACAATGAATCACCAGCAGAGATCCTGGACCTCTTCCAGGACGTGCAGAAGCCATCTTAAGATGAATGGGGTACAACCCTGGATGCAATGGAAACTGCCTTGGCTTTGGAGAAGAGCCTCAACTAGGCTCTTTTGGATCTTCATGGCCTGGTTTCTACCTGCACAGACCTTCATCTCTGTGACTTCCTGGAGAGTCACTTCCAAGATGAGGAAGTGAAACTCATCAAGAAGATGGGCAACCACCTTACCAACCTCTACCAGCTGGCAGGCTTCCAGGCTGGGCTGGGCAAGTATCTCTTCAAAAGGCTCACTCTTAAGCATGACTAGGAGCCTGCAGAAACCAGTGACCTCTAAGAAACCCTTTACAAAGTATCAGGGCTTCTGCTGGAGCCTCTCCCTCCAGCCACAAGGCAGCTTTTTAACCACCCTGTAGTACTCTCCCAAGCCTTGGACCAAATGAAAATAAAGCTTTGTGCATCTTAAAAAAAAAAAATGAAGATAGTCTCATGACCAAAAAACTTATTAAAAAATGGTCAATGTCATGGTACATGGCACATCTCTTGGGGGTGGGACACAATTATAAGAGGAACTTCATCAAAAAAAAAAGAAAGAAAGAAAGAAAGAAAAAGAAACTACAACATATATTCTCTAAAGAGAACCTCTTCCATGTAAAATCACTTAAGAGCCTAGGGAAATGTCTTACTTTATGGTAAAATGTGGTCTCATATTGAAAATATCAGAAATGTGCAGTTCTTAAAAGGAACCTCAATTGGGCAGCACCTGTGGCTCAAAGGAGTAGGGTGCCGGCCCCATATGCTGGAGGTAGCAGTTTCAAACCCAGCCCCGGCCAAAAAAAAAAAAAAAAAAAAAAAAAAATGAAAAGAAAAGAACCTCAAGTAACAGAAATCAGAAAAATAGAAATAATAGCATTTTCTCAATTTGCTACATTTATATATTTAACACAAGAGTAAAGACTAGCACGAAATGCTATTTAAAACAATGTAACATTAAATGTTTACTTTATGAGTAAAGAACTTTTTAGATAAACATATAGTAAAAAACTAAGATCTTAGGAGATATGGTTGATCCTAATAGCATACCTGGGGCTGTCTTCAATTTAATTTTTATCCTAAAAATTTGATCAGCATATCTGGGGCTGTCTTCAATTTAGTTTTTATACTCTTTTAATCAGTTTAATCTTTGTAAACCATGCCATAGGGCCTTCAACCCTAAAGAGAAAATACTTTTAATTATAAGAACCATGGACATTGTTTCACAGAATTTTAGTTGCCCAAGTATCTTTTATTTTCCACCATCTCCTGTAAAACTGTTCTTCCCAGTAAAACCAATATTTAGAATAAATGTAGGGGGAAAACCTAAAATTAAGACCAAACCTCCTGACAAAGCTGAACTGTGCTACCATAAGTCAAACAGGATTTTCTGCAGACATAATGGTATTTGCTCAATTCAAATGTTGGAGAATTGTAGAAGGACAGACTTAGATTAAAATGACATAGATTAATCTATATTGTTTTCTTTGTTTTGGGTCTTGCATTCTACTGTGAACAAATCAGAATTTAACCAATCTTTGTTGGTGATAATAAGAACTGAAAATAAATTTCATTAGTCCTAATAAAAATGTAGTAAAACTAAAAAGATTTTCAACTACTTAATTGGTGGTCACCAAACCAAACACTGAAAGTAAATTATGCAATTATCTGAATTATTTATCAGAAGTAAGGTATTTAAATAAAAACCTGTGAAACAGACCTAAAATATTAAATACATTTCCTTTTAATGTACTTTTCCTATTATTTCCTACTCAGACATGTTATTACGATCTTTTATATCTCCAGTGTACCTTTAAGATCTCTAAGCATAGTACTAAGATTAACTCATTCATATAAACTACTCTTACAGTAACAACCCACGATTAACAGAAAAATACCAGAAAACAGCATTTATAATTGACTCAGGCATTTACTAGTAAGTTCAGGAGATCAGAACAAAAAATACATTGTAAAATTATAACAAAATCACTCCTGAAAATATTCATTGCTATAGGGAGGGTGATAGGTATGTTCCCACTTAGTGGGCACAATGTTTTAGGGTATATGGCACAGCTCTTAGAGGGGGGACATTATTATAAATGGACTCTACCTAACAAATGCAAACATTGTAACCTAATTCTCTGTACCCCCAAATTAACCTGAACAATACAAGAATTAATTTAAAATAATATTTATTGCTATGAGATGGGATGAAAAGTTAGAGAAAAGAGTCTAAAGCACCTCAACGTAAAGTCCAATATAATTTCTGAATTGGTTGTTTTGTTGATTAAAAAATCATGTGACTAAACTACGAAAACAATCTTACAAATATTCAGTACACAGGAACCCATAACTCTGAATAAAACTGGTTAATGGACTAAACAAGAAAAGCCTTCTCTAATTTCTATTAATATGTTGTATGAACTGCTTATTTTATTTTGAGTACAGGTGTACTCAAAGATTTTTTTCCTTTACCTAACTCTTTTAAAGAGCTTTATTTCCTAGTGTTCTACTCATTTTCTAAGTCCTATTGAAGTCTTTCAGAATCTAAGGTACTTGAATAGTCTTTTTATGGTAATATTTTACATAAGGTAATGGTAAAGGAACTAAAATCAATCTGATTACCAAGAAAAGTTGTACTGAAAAAAAAAAAAATAGGCATAGTTTCCTATGTAAGTTGCTAAACTCTTTTTTCCCAAAGTGTATTTTTCCTACTGAGATTTCCCCCATATCCTTGAAGATTAAAAATCACCTTTTTCCCCTCAGGAAAGTAAAATTTGTTAAATAGAAAAATTTGAAACTGAATTTAAGACCCAAGTAAAATGGTAAGTTTTGCTATAGTTTAAAAGATTATAAAAGCCAAAGTTTTAAATCATTAGCATGATTTACAAGTCAAATTCTCCAATACAGAACCATAAAAATCAGCACACAGAGGATCAAATTAGCAATAAAGGTGAAAATACTTGGACACTTAAAAACTAAGAGAAAAAAAAAAAAAACTAGGCCAGACTCAGTGGCTTATGCCTGTAATCCTAAGCACTGTCAGAGGCCAAGGCGGGTAGATCACCTCGGTTCACAAGTTCAAGACGAACCTGAGCCAGAGGGAGACCTCATCTTTAAAAATAGACAGGCAAGGCTCAGCGCCTATAGCTCAACCGGCTAAGGCGCCAGCCACGTACACCTAAGGTGG
>NW_003852510.1:4828375-4841817 GCF_000181295.1 Otolemur garnettii
AAAAGAAAAGAAAAGAAAAGAAAAGAAAAGAACTAAAATAGGTATAGCAAGTAGCCATGTGAGTATGAAATTAAGACAGTAAGCCAACATCAGTTTGGTTTTTAATGATCTCATTAAACCAGGGGTCCTCAAACTTTTTAAACAAGGGTCCAGTTCACTGTCCCTCAGACTGTTGGAGCGCCGGACTGGGGCCCCCCCAGACTAGTCAGCTGCTAAGCAGGACAGGCAGCAGCGGCAAAAACACCCGGTGGGCTGGATAAATGTCCTAGGCCGGCTGCATGTGGCCAGCGGGCAGTAGTTTGAGGACGCCTGCATTAAACATTTGATTTTCTACATTTTCCTATTTAAGTGTAGGAAATGCATACTTTTCAATAGACAGAAGCATGCCACTGGTTGTCCTTTTGCTTTTATAAGACACGTTCTAATACGAAAGAGAAAGCAGAGTAATTATACACAGCAAGTATGGCATCAACAACATTAGAGGATGGGAAAGCTGGGCGTGGTGGTTCACACCTGTGACACCAGCACTTGGAAGGCCCAGGCAGGCAGATTGCCTGAGCTCATGGGTTTGAGACAAGCCTGAGCCAGAGTGAGATCTCATCTCTAAAAAATAGCTGGGCATTGTGGTAGGTGCCTGTAGTCCCAGCTACTCAGGAGGCTGAGGCAAGTGGATCACCTGAACCCAAGAGTTTGAGGTTGCCGTGAGGTTAAGATGCCACAGCACTCTCTCTACCAAGAGTGACCAAGTGAGAGTCTGTCTCAAAAAAGGAAAAAAAAAAAAAAAGAAAGAAAGAAAGAAAAGAAAAGAAAAGAAAAGGATGGGGAGTGGAGGATGTTCTATGGTCATTTTAACCTTAAGCATTTTTGAGTTTTGGAGAATTTTACTGCTAAACTGTTTTCCCCCGAAAACAATTCTATCTCTTAGTCTCTGTCAGCTAATGATGCCCTCATTATCCCAGCCATTTCATCTCTTTCAACCTATTGGGAAAGGCCTATCAATTCTATCTTCCCAGGCTCTCAGAAATTTGTCTCTTTACATCCAAAGTAAACTGCCATATTCTTTACTACTTCTCACCTGCACTAGGGTCCTTTTATCTTAAATGGTCTCCCTCCTTCTAGTCTCTTCAAATACTAATCTAGTTCAACCAAAATACTACTTTCAGATTAATTTCACTAAAGCACCACTCTAACCATACCACTCTTATGTGTAAAACCTTTCAAAACCTTTCTAAAATAGAAAAATGCTTCTGATACATTAAATAGAAAAACAAAATTCAAAAATAAATAAATTCTGTCCTTATAAACATTTAAGATTGTATATACTAGAATACAAAAAATTAAAAGAATTTAAAAAGGCCCAGAACCAATTATTTTTTGTCATTAATGATGTTTATGAAACAAATAACTACTATTTCTCAGTGACTACTTTTTGTTTATATACCATAAAGCCTAACCTCTGAAATCTGGCTTTCAAACCTGTCTTTCCAGCTTCTTCTCCAACCCCCCTTTTCACATAATCTAAAACCCCAGACAAAGTAAACTACCCCATTTCTCATCTGGGTTCCTGTACTGTTCTTTCTCAGCTATAAACCATTATTCACATCATATCCTCCAGCCGGCACGTTCTTGTCCTCCATTTCCATGTGTCAAAATCTTACTTAACTACACTTTGTAGCCTTTGAATACAGTTCAAATAATACATTATACACAAAACTATCCCTGATGTCTCCTTACTCAAAACTCCAATAAACATTTCATCTATCTCCCTCCTATAAAACGTAGCATCCTGTATTCTGCACTGTAGTGTGTGTGTGTGTGTGTGTGTGTATCTCCCTTTCGAGCGAAGCCTTTATTTCAGCCTTCTCTGAATTCCACTCAAGGCATAACATAATGTCTTTCAAATAAACATGTAAAGTGAGTAATTAATGGCTAGGAAGAATAAAAACAGAAATTATTATTTTTATTATATTATGATTTTACTTCTTTTTTTTCAGTCAAATTATCCTTAACCTAACCTTCTTACCTGAAGATATGTTATCCTTCGCTGGACAAGATCTGTCAGATCTTTGGCCTCTTTTTCCCGCCAATCACCTGCTCCGTCTGTCTGACTGAGGTAGTATAGATCTGTCATTATAGACCTGTTAAAGCAAACAACATTGGAGGTCTAAGTTGTTTATACTGCTTCAATAGATTATAAACTTATAAGAAGAGATCCAAATTCTTCATAAAGACTGATGTTCACATTAATGCAGGTACTCATCTTTTATTTTCTATTAAGGCTGTGAAATTCAAAAATTAGTCTCTACTATCTGATGTTCATTCCTATAGTAAGTTTTTACCATTGAGAAAACACTTTCTTTTCAGGCCTGTCAGCTGCATTTGTTTCCCTACACAAAGCACTACAGAGATCTGTGAGAAGTGAATACGCAAAGCAAAGAAAAAGGTAGATAAATGTAAAAGAAAGAAGTTGGTGTCACTGAATAATACCTCTTTGCTCTCTTTATCATTATTTCATGTCTCCTCTTAAATTTTTAATTCATACTTAAACGGTCTGAGTAGTTAGAAAAAAAATTAGACATGACTACTAAATCAATGGTCAGCAAACTTTTTCTTTAAATGGCCAGACAGTAAATATGTTTAGGATTTGTGGGCCTCCGTTGCCTTTGTAGCAGGGAAGCTGTCATAGATAACATGCAAATTAATAGGTGTGGCAGTGTTCCAATAAAACTTTCTTTACAAAAATAGGCAGTGAGCCAGATTTGGCCCTTTGGCTATAATTTGCTGATCCCTGGTCGAAACTTAAAATGATTATTAAGGTACTTATTCTGTGTAGCATCATAATTTCAGTTACAAAATGCTGGATTTCCTGCAGAGTAAACTAAATACCCAATAAAACAGGAAAAGAAACTTCAGTGCTGATACAGATGGTTTTATTTAAATTGCATTAAATAAAAGCTATGACACGAACTTATCTATAAATGAAAGTAAAAACAGCAAGCCTATCTCTCTAACATCCCTCTCCAATCTGTCGCAAATACATAGACAATTTTTGACAATTTATCACCACCAGTACTACCACCAAGTAAGTCACCGTTTTCTCTCATCTTGATTATTACAATAGCTCCTTAAAAGTCCTCTGCTACCACCCTTGCCTAAGTCTATAGTATATTGTCAATATATCAGTCAGAACTGTTAAAACATCAGTCAAATAATGATATTCCTTCACTCTTAAAATGAACTGGCTCTTCATCTCAGAGTTAAAGCCAAAGTTACTACTTTGACCTATAAGACCCCACACTATGTGGCTCACCATTACCTCTGTGATCTCATCTCATCTTTTACTATCATCCTCCTTGATTTTTCTATTTCACCCACACTGGTCTTTTCGCTAACCCCTGACATTGCCACAGATATTTACTCCTCCCTGCTATGGAATGCTCTTTTCTCAGATATCTGTCTATCTGGCTTACTTAAATGTCATTCAAATCTCTGCTCAAATGTCACTCGTACTTAACAATCCAGTATCTCCACCCCCATCCTTCAACTTTCCCTCTCCTCCTTGCCTGCTTATTTTTTCTGTGCAGTTATCATCTTCTAATGGACAATATCGTTTATATCTTTATTTTATTATCTTTCTGCTCCTATTAAAAAAATCTTTTAATTAGCACTTGGAACAGTGCTAATTACACTTAGCTAATACACTTTGTATTAAGTTTTCTTTTGTTCAAGGCATGTTTTAAAGTATGGATTATATGCTCGTCAACATTATGAAATTAGAAATGTATTTATTTTTGTCAGAAAAGTATATATATACATACATATATATAAATAATACATGTCATACATATACTTCTAGAAACTCCCTACAATGATGGTATTAACTAAAAACATAAAACATTAGCTGGAAGTTCCAAAATACATAGAGAAAACTTATCTATAATATTAAATAAAAAGAACAACAGGTACTGACTTCTTTTTTTTTTTTTTTTTTTTTTTGAGACAGAGCCTCAAGCTGTCCCCCTGGACAGAGTGCTGTGGCATTACAGCTCACAGCAACCTCCAACTCCTGGGCTCAAGCGAGTCTCCTGCCTCCGCCTCCCAAGTAGCTGGGACCACAGGCGCCCGCCACAACGCCCGGCTATTTTTTGGTTGCAGCCATCATTGTTGTTTGGTGGTCCGGGCTGGGGATTCGAACCCGCCACCTCAGGTGTACGTGGCTGGCGCCTTAGCCGGTTGAGCTGTAGGCGCTGAGCCTGGGTACTGACTTCTTACCATGGGCCAGACACTTATTTTAGGTGCTTTAAATCATTTCATTTAATCCTCAGAACTACCTTATAAACTAGATAAAGAATGTAAGGCACTGAAAAATTATATTTGTTCATAGTCACAAAGCTCAGAAATGTCAGAGTGGGAACTGAAAACCAAGCAATGTGATTCTAAAGCCCAGCTTGTAACCACTGTCCTAATGAACATCAACACAGGAGGTCCAGAGTACAATAATACGTACTTTGTTTAACGTAAATAACCAAAATCAGAAAGTCTGAATCTCAGAGAAAAATCTTTGGGAGACAGACCTATTTTTCAATTTAAGCTCTCCTTCTCATTAGCTTTGAGTTCTAGGAAAGTTATTTTGACACCTCTGAGTTATTTCATCTTACAATAAATATCACAGTATTTTCCTTATAGATTTTAATAAGGGGATTAGATATAATAAACACAAAGTAGTATCATATGTGGTAGGTACTATTTTTTTACTGCTAGAAGCCCTCAGAGAGTTGCTTCAGAGCTTCTACTTTGTGTCTAAAGAGGACCTACTAATAAGTCTACAACCAAAACGAAGGATCTATTAGGTATGGATGACAGTAATATGTGGCACTATACACCAATCATAAAAATGATTCAAAGCCCAGTTCACAGTAACATCCTGAAGAAGAAGATTGCTCAGGAGAAGGACTCATTTAACAGATGATAAAATATGCCCTTAAAAACGAGGAGTATATGACATAGTCTTAGTCTCTTTTTAAGTAGATGCTAAATCATTTAGGAAAAAAAACAAAAAACAATGGCGGGAAATTATTATTTACTATCACAGAAAGCTATTAGAACTACACAAGATTAACAAAATATTTGATAACAGTCCCTTTGAATAAGGTAAAACTATTAATAATACATAAATAAAAATTTAAAATCTTAGCCACAGTTCAGAATATTCATACTAAATTATGGTGGAATAGCTTTGAAAGATGCTTTGCTTTGAAACAACAGGGTCATTTGTGAAACATTTTAGGGATTTGTTTAACAGGTCAACATTATCCCTACACAGAACACAGCTTAGCTATTTTCAGTTAAACGGGGCAAAATTCTAATATGTGTGATATTATCTATTTTTATATTTGTTACTTTCACCTAAGAGTCAAAACATTTTTTTCATGCAAAAGAGATATTAGCTGTAAAAACTGAACCTATAATTTACTGCCTCCTTAAGAAATGAACCTACAGTCTTAAACATTGAGCAAAGTTTCAACTTTCAAGTTTTTTCAGATTACAAAACTAGGTCTTCTATGGATTATTGTGTAGCCTACAGTATTCTTTTATAGTTACTGAGGGGAAAGTCACCATCCATATGAAAATGTCAGTTGATCATGGAAACAAGTCTTTCACTATCATAGTGCTGCTATAGGGCTCAGCTGAAGGTTTATTTAAAATATCTTTTCAGTTTTAAAAGTCTCTTTTCCATTACCCTTATCACACTCATTATTCTTTATATTTCATCATATTCAAATGTAGTTATTTGTTGTTTCCTACCTATCAAATAGGAATGATCACAAAACTTGTTGCAAGTCTCAACTTTAAATAGCAGTATTGTTTCTGGAGATGTCATACAGTAGGATAAATAATCATCAAATGCCTGTCGAAGGAAAAAAGGAAATTCAATATGTTCTGCTTGACATTACATTAAATTAAACATGTGTATACACTATATACACATATGCACATGCGCACATACACACATACACATGTGTGAGCACAAACACACAGAGACAAAAAACATTACATTTCAGTGACAATCATCATATAGCCTTAAGCAGGTAAAAGTGCATTAGATCAAATTTGAAGGAGAAAATTCTTTGAAATATAAAAATTAGCAATGTTTAAGCTTCTTGTCAGAGGAATCAAGACCTTCCCTACCAATAGAATGGAATCTGAGCTCTATTTTTGTTTAATACATTAGAAAAATATAAAACTGAATGTTTTTGCCAAGTTACATGAGTACTAAGTCTTCACAACTAATTATTCACATTCATCCCACCTCTGTCTAAAAACTAGAATAACCAGGGAGCTAGAAGACTAAATCAGAACAAAAAAGAGTACATTAATTTCTTATGATACTGCAGATTATAGTACATAAGTTATATATGTTACTTTATTTCACAGTCCACTAAAATTCAGCTTGCTATTTATTTATTTATTCATTTGTTGTTGAGACAGTCTCATCCTATGCCCTGAGCAGAGTGCAATGGCATCATAGCTTACTGCAACCTCTGACTCCAACTGTGGGCATCCTGCTACCTCAGCCTCTGGAGAACCACTAGGATTATAGGTGCTCGCCACAGCACCCAGCTGGGTTTTCACTGTCTTAGTGAGTCAGGATCTCACTCTCGCTCAGACAAGTCACAAACTCCTGAGCTCAAGAAGTTCTTCAGCCTTGGCTTTCCACAGTGCTGGGATTATAGGCATGAGCCACTGCACCTGGCTAAGCTTGGTTTTTAAATCTTTTTTTTTTTTTTTTTAGCCTCCATGTAAGGAAGATAATGAAATCCAGAACATAACCTTAAATTTTAACTAGTTTGCTGATTTAGTAATGTTTGGAACTTACCCCCAAAATTTATCTTTTGGCCCAAGACATGAGGATAATGAAATCAGAAAGTGTCAGCTATGGCCCATCACTGGGAAACATGATGATCAAAACCTGCAGAAACCCTAGTTTTTGAGTGACAGAAGAGTTCCAAAAGCAGAGAATCTACTTCATTATATTTATTTTATTATATTAAAAATCTAGTGGTGGAGGGTAGTGCCTGAGGCTCAAAGGAGTACGGCGCCAGCCCCATATGCCGGAGGTGGAGGGTTCAAACCCAGCCCCAGCCAAAACTGCAAAAAAAAAAAAGAGAGAGAGAGAGAAATCTAGTGTGTGGGCAATGAATCTAAACCCTGTCATCAGGCCAATTCTTATATTTGGGAAATACAAATCCAGGGAAGGTACTGTTAGTCTTTCCCTACCTCTGATGGGTCTAGACCAATGGTTCTCAACCTGTGGGTCACGACCCATATGAACTGTATTAAAGGGCCACAGCATTAGGAAGGTTGAGAACTACTGGTCTAGACATTCATGAAGCAAAGAACAAGATTTGTACTGTTTCTTCTGGTTCTGTGAAACATTCCTTCCAGGTTGTAGAAGATTCATAGCAGATAAACCTCCAACCTTCTGTAAGGCCTCCAGCAGATAACCTTTGGTCTTTGACACCATATCACCAGTTCATCACTTATGGCTAGCATACAGACCACTTCCTGAACTACACATATATTACTTCCTTAAAGGCACCAGAATGTTCATCATACAGTATTCAACTCCATATAAAGGAGGCTCCTTACCCTAAATCACTGCTGTTGCCATTTTCCACATTCCGTGTCAGCCCATCTTCTGGCAGATGCTTTTAATAAGTCTCTGCTATTACTAATAGCCAGCCTGGTTCTTAGTGGCACCTTTCCACCTTTTGACTTCTAACAGATACAAGCAAAATATTCCTAGCCATTTAATGATGGAATACATATGCCTGAAGACAGAGTAGAACAGAACAGAATTTATGACTCTGAAACCAAGGTGTCAAAACCTCTATTTCAAAAATAGAGGGCTGTTTATAATATTTGTGTTTTCTGTTAATTTCTGTTATTCTAATAGTCATAAAGCTCTTCTTTTTAAAAAAGGATATCTGTTTCAGTTATGCCATTGAGAAAAAAACTACAAGGAGGGACTTTGTTTATACCTTATTCAAAATGTTAAAGAGAGGCCCTTGGGGAAGAGACAGATGATGAGCAAGCTTTACATCGGAAACCTGAGCCCTGCTGTCACCACGGATGACCTCCACCAGGTCTTCAGGGACAGGAAGCTGCCCCTGGTAGGACAGGTCCTGTTTAAGTCCAGCTACACCTTCATTGACAATGCCAATCAGAACTGGGCCATCCTCACTATTGAGACTCCCATGGCTAAAGTGGAATTACAAGGGAAAATCAAAGCTAAGCTTTGAGACAAGATAAACTGAAACAAAGGAGGAAGTGAGAAGGAAAAAGAAGGACAAGGAAGAGAACAAGAAAAAACACTTAAGAAGGAACATACAGAAAAATTCAGGCAACATGAAAAACCACAACAGAGCAACTCCCCCAAGGGACCATGAGGCAGCTACTGCAGAAAACTCCACCTATAAAGAATTAAGGGATTTGACAGAAAGGGAATTGAAAATATAGATGATAAAAACAATAAAAGGAATGGATGAGAAAATGGAAAGACAAAACCAAAAGTCGGATGAGAGATTTGTAGAATATAGAAAGGATATGGCAGAGCTTAAGGAAATGAAGGAGACAATCAGGAAATGTAAACATGCAGTAGAAAGTATCAAAATAGGTTAGACCATGGAGAAGAAAGAACCTCAAAGCTAGAGGGTAAAGTTTTCGAGTTAACCCACGTAGTCAGGGGTAGAAAAGAAGAGAGAGAAAGCAGAACAGGCACTTAGAGACCTATGAGACTCCATTATAGGGATCCCTGAAGGGGAAGAAGATTGTCCCAAAGGAATGGAAGCCTGCAAACTATCATAAATGAAAACTTCCCATGTTTTACCAAAGATCCTGACATACTCCTTTCAGATAGATATCGAACCCTGAGTCATCTCAACCCAAACAGAGCTTCTCTAAGACACATTGTAATGAACCTGTCCAAAGTCCAGATGAAAGAAAAAATTCTGAAAGCAGCCAGGAGTAAGCACCAACTGACCTACAGAGGCAGAGCCATTCAGATGACAGCAGACTTTTTAACTAAAAATTTCCAAGCCAGAAGAGAACAGTCATCAACCTTGAACATTCTTTTTTTTCTTTTAGCAAGAGAGTCTCACTTTATTGCCCTTGGTAGAGTGCTGTAGTGTCATAGCTCACAGCAACTTCCAAGTCCTGGGCTTAGGTGATTCTCTTGCCTCAGGATCCTGAGTAACTGGGACTATAGGTACCTGCCACAATGCCCGGCTATTTTTTTTGTTGTAGTTTGGCCGGGGCCAGGTTCAAACCTGCCACCCTCAGTATATGGGGCTGGTGTACTACCCACTGAGCCACAGGCACTGCCCAATCTTCAACATTCTTAAACAAAACAATTTTCAGCCTAGAATTCTGTATCCTGCTAATCTAAGCTTCAAAATTGATAGAGAAATCAAATCTTTTGCAGATATACAAACAATGAAGAAATCTGCCCCAACACCACCAGATCTACAGCACATACTTAGACCTCTTCTCAACACTGACCACAATGAACCACCAGCAAAGTAAATACCCAGAAGCTAAAGGTCAACACAGAGTTTCCACAATGGCCCAAACAATAAAACTACACAATGGATTTTGACAAAATAAGATGAATAGAATTCTACCATACTTATCCGTTCTCTCAATAAATGTCAATGGATTGAATTCACCACTGAAGAGGCACAAACTCACACACTGGATAAAAAAGTGAAAGCCATCCATATGCTGTCTCCAGGAAACACACCTAGCCTCAAAGGACAAATCAACATTCAGGGTTAAGGGATGGAAAATAGTATTTCACAAATAGAAATAAGAAGAAAGGAAGAGTTGCAATCTCTTACTTTCAGATACAAGCAGATTGAAAGCAACTAAAGTTAAGAAAGACAAAGATGGACATTTTATACTGGTCAAAGAAACAATTCAACAAAAAGACATTTCAATTTTAAACACTTATGCCCCCAACTTAAATGCTCCCAGATTTATAAAATAGACCTTGATGGGTCTGAGCAATATGATATCCCATAACACCATAAGAGCCAGGGGCTTTAATACTACTATGACAGAACTGCACAGATCCTCTAAACAGAAACCAAACAAAGATACAAAGGACATAAATGTGTCCCTAGAACAAATGGGATTAGCAGACATATAAAGAACATGCCATCCCAATGTTAAGGAATATACATTTTTCTTGTGAGCTCATAGTACATACTCTAAAATAGATCACATCCTAGGACACAAATCAAACCTCAGCAAAATTAAAAGAATAGAAATCACACCTTATATCTTCTCAGACCCCAAGGCAATAAAGGTGGAACTCAACTCCAACAAAAATATTCATCCCCACACAAAGACTTGGAAATTAAACAACCTTATCCTGAATGATACTTGGGTTCAAGAAGAGATGAAAGAGGAAATCATTAAATTCCTCAAACATAACAACAACAATGAAGACACAAGTTACCAAAACTTGTGGGATACAGCAAAAGCAGTTGTAAGAGAGAAATTTATCACATTTTGAATACAGATGCAAAAATTCTCAATAAAATCCTAGCCAACAGATTATAGTTACACATTCACCTATGTTCGAAAAACAGAGAGCACATCAACAAACTCATGAACCATCTTATGGAATTGGAAAAAGAAGAACAATCTAATCCCAAACCCAGCAGAAGAAAAGAAATAACCAAAACTAAATCAGAGATTAATGAAACTGAAAACAAAAGAATCATTCAGAAAATTAATGAAACGAAAGGTTGGTTTTAAAAGATATATATAAAATCAATAAACCCTTGCCCAGATTAACTAGAAACAGAGAAGTAAAATCTCTAGTAACCTCAATCAGAAATGATAAAGGGGAAATAACAATAGATGTCACAGAGATACAAGAGATCATCTATGAATAAATACTATAAGAAACTATTCTCAGAAATTTGACAATGTGGAGGAAATTGATCAATATCTGGAATCACACCCTCTCCCTAGACATAACCAAAAAAAAAAAAAAATAGATCCCTTGAACAGACCAATTTCAAAAACTGAGATCAAAGAAATAATAAAAATCTCCCAACAAAAAAAGCCGTGGTTCAGATGGCTTCATACCAGAATTTTAGGAAATCTTCTAAGAGCTTATATCCATGCTGCAGAAATTATTTTAAAAAAATGAGAAGGATGAAATCTTCCGCCAACATGATCTACAAAGCAAGCATCACTCTGATAACAAAACCAGGAAAAGACCCAACTAAAAGGAGAACTTCAGACCAATTTCAGTAATGAATATAGATGCAAAAATTCTCAATAAAATCCTAGCCAATAGATTACAGTGGCACATTAAAAAATCATTCATCACAATCAATCCCAGGTTTCATCCCAGGGACACAAGGATGATTGACATACGCAAGTCCCAGGATGTATGCAGTGGCTCACACCTGTAATACCAGCACTCTGGGAGGCTGAGGCAGGTAGACTGTCTGAGCTCATAGGTTGGAGACCAGCCTGAGCAAGAGCAAGACCCCATCTCTAAAAATAGCTGAGCATTGTCACAGGCACCTGTAGTCCCAGCTACTTGGGAAGCTCAGACAGAGACTGCTTGAACCCAAGAATTTGAGGTTTCTGTGAGCTATGACGTTACGGCACTCTACTGAGGGCGACAAAGTAAAACTGTGTCTCAAAAAACAAGAACAGAAACAAAAAGCATACAAAAGTCCATAAACATAATTCACCATGTCAACAGAAGCAAAAACGGAGACCATATGATCCTCTCAATATATACAGAAAAGGCATTTTGATAAAATTTAGCATCCTTTTCTGATGATTAAGGATGATGAGCATTCTTTCATGTAGGCCATTTTTTCATCTGTACACCATGTGCCTGTCTTCTTCAGAGAGGTTTCTATTCAAATCTCTTGCCCACAAGGAGATGGGATCACTTGTTCTTTTCTTGCTAGTATGTTTGAGTTTTCTATGGATTCTAGTTATCAAACCTTTGCCAGAGACATAACCTGCAAATATCTCCTTCCATTCTGAAGACTGTCTGCTTGCTTTACATCCTGTGTTCTTGGCTGTGCAGAAGCTTTTTTGTTTGATCAGTTCCCAGTAATGTATTTTTGCTGTTGCTTCAATTGCCTGGGGGGTCCTTCTCATAAAATATTTACCCAGGCCAATTTCTTCAAGTGTTTTCCCTGCACTCTTTTCTGGTATTTTTATAGTTTCATGTCTTAAGTTTAAATCTTTTATCTAGCGAGAATCAATTTTTGTTAATGGTGAAAGGTAAGGGTCCAGTTTCAGTCTTCTACAGGTTGCCAGCCAGTTCACCCAGCATCATTTGTTAAATTGGGAGTCTTTTCCCCACTGAATGTTTTTTTTTTAATAGCTTTATCAAAGATCAAATGACGATAAGTAGCTGGGTTCATCTCTTGGTTCTCTATTCTGTTCCATACATCTACCTCTCTGTTTTTGTGCCAGTACCATGCTATTTTTTAATCATTATAGATTTATAACATAGTCTGATGTCTGGTAGCGTGATTCCTCCTGATTTGGTTTTATTTCTGAGTAATATTTTGGCTAATCAAGGTTTTTTCTGATTCCATATAAAATGAAGTATTATTTTTGTGAGTTCTTTAAAGTATGACAGTGGTGCTTTAATAGGGATTGCATTAAAACTGTATATTGCCTTGGGTAGTATGGACATTTTAACAATGTTGATTCTTCAAAACCACTTTGAGATATCATCTAATTCCAGTAAGATTAGTCCATATAACAAAATCCCAAAACTATAGATGTTGGCATGGATGTAGAGAAAAGGGAACACTTCTGCACTGCTCGTGGGAATGCAAACTAATATGTTCCTTTTGGAAAGATGTTTGGAGATCACTCAGAGATCTAAAAATAGGCCTGCTGCTCGATCCTGCAATTCCTCTACTAGGAATATAGACAGAAAACCAAAAATTACTTTATAACAAAGATATTTACACCAGAATGTTTATTGCGGCCCAATTCATAATTGCTAAGTCATAGAAGAAGCCCAACTGCCCATCGACCCACAAATGGATTAATAAATTGTGGTATATGTACACCATGGAATATTATGCAGACTTAAAAAAGATGGAGACTTTATCTCTTTTATGTTTACATGGATGGATCTAGAACATATTCTTCTTAGCAAGTATCTCAAGAATGGAAGGAAAAGGGTGGAACAAGTAGCTCAGTGGGTAGGGCGCCGGCCCTGTATACAGAGGGTGGCAGGTTCAAACCCAGCCCTGGCCAAATTGCAACAACAACAACAAAGAAAAAAAAATAGCTGGGCATTGTGGCAGGTGCCTGTAGTCCCAGCTACTCGGGAGGCTGAGGCAAGAGAATCACCTAAGCCCAGGAGTTGGAGGTTG
>NW_003852510.1:4841907-4865800 GCF_000181295.1 Otolemur garnettii
TCTACTATGAAACCAGTATTTAAGCACCCACACTTCCATATGAAAGCTGTAACTCCCAACTACAGCCCAAGATGAAGGGGGAGGGGAATGGGAGAGGGGAGGATGGAGGGAGGGAGGGTTATTGGTTGGACCACACCTGTGGTGCATTTTACAAGGGTACATGTCAAATCTACTAAGTGTAGAGTATAAATGTCTTAACACAATAATTAAGAAAGTGTGGTAAAGGCTATGCTAACCAGTTTGATGTCAGTATTTTAAATTGCATACAAAACCAACACATTGTACCCCATAAATGCATTAATGCACACAGCTATGATTTAATTAAAAAAAACAGCATCATTTTCTAAATAGAACACTTAAGAATATAGGCATAGGTGGCACATTTCTTAAACTGAATGAAGCCATCTATGACAAACCCATAGCTAATATTTTACTGAATGGAGTAAAACTGAAAGCTTTTCCACTTAGAACTGGAACCAGACAAGGTTATTCTTTATCACCACTACTATACAACATAGTGGTTTACGTTCTAGCCAATACAATCAGGCAAGAGAAGGAAATAAAGGGCATCCAAATGGTAGGAGAGGAGGTCAAACTCTCCCTCTTTGCTGATGATATGATCTTACACTTAGAGAACCCCAAAGACTCAACTACAAGACTCCTTGAAGTGATAAAAAATATATAGTAATATCTCAGGATATAAAATCAAAGTACACAAATCAGTAGCCTTTATATATGCCAATAACAACCAAGATGAAAAGCTCATCGAGGACACAATTCCCTTCACAGTAGCTCCAAAGAAAATGAAATACTTAGGACTATACCTAACAAAACAGGTGAAAGATCTCTACAAAGAAAATTATGAAACCCTAAGAAAAGAAATAGCAGAAGATATTAACAAATGGAAGAACATACCATGCTCATGGCTGGGAAGAGTCAATATTGTCAAAATGTCTATACTTCCCAAAGCAGGATTCAAGGCAATCCACATTAAAATACCATCATCAAGGGCTGGGTGCCATGGCTCATGCCTGTAATGCCAGCACTCTGGGAGGCCAAGGCAGGTGAATTGCCTGAGCTCACAGGTTCAATACAAGCAGCTTGAAGATGGTCGTATTCTTTCTGACTACAATATCCAGAAAGAGTCAACCCCGCACCTGGCCCTCCATCTGAGGGGTGACTGTTAATTCTTCTTTGTCTATAATTTGCAGTGCCCAATTATGGCATTACTCTGCACTACAGCCATTTGCTCCAATTTAAGTTTAGAAATTGCCAGTTTCAGTAATAGCTGAACCTTTCCAAAATGTTAATAAAAGTTTTGTTGCAAAATGTTAATAAAGGTTTGGTAGCAAAAAACCCCACAAAACAAAAAAGCTCTGTCTCAAAAAAAAAAAAAAAAGAAAGAAAGAAAGAAAAACCCAGCATCATACTTTCAAGATCTGGAAAAAATAATTCTTTGTTTTGTATGGAACTAGAAGAAACCCCATTTAGCTTAGGCAATTCTTAGTAATAAAAACAAAGCTGGGAGTATCACCCTACCAGACTATGGGCTATACTACAAGGCCATAGTGATCAAAACAGTGTGGTATAGGCACAAAAATGGAGACATGGACATCCGGAACTGAACAGAAAACCACGAGATAAAACTAATATCTAATAGCCAGCTGATATTTGATGAACCAAAAAAGAACACATACTGGGAAAAAGAATCCCTATTCAATAAAGGGTGCTGGGATAACCACATGTAAAAGACTGAAACCAGACCTGCCCCTCTCACCATTTAAAAAATTGATTCAAGTCAGGCTTTGTGGCAGGCACCTGTAGTCCCAGCTACTCGGGAGGCTGAGGCAAGAGAATCACCTAAGCCCAGGAGTTGGAGGTGGCTGTAAGCTGTGGTGCCACAGCACTCTACCGAGGACAATAAACTGAGACTCTGTCTCTAAAAACAAAAAAAAAAATTGATTCAAGATGGATAAAAGATTTAAATCTAAGGCATGAAACAATAAAAATCCTCAAAGAAAGTATGGGGAAAACACTTGAAGATATCAGCCTGGGGAAAGATTTTATGATGAAGACTTCTGTGGCAATTGCAACAACAAAAAAAATAAACTAATGGGACTTAATTAAACTGAAAAGCTTCTGTACAGCTAAGGAAACAACAACCAAAGCAAAGAGACAACCTTCAGAATGGGAAAAGATATTTGCATATTATGAATTGGACAAAAACTTGATAACTAGGATCTATAGAGAATTCAAATTAAGCAACAAAAAAATACCCAACAATCCCATGTATCACTGGGAAGAGAAATGAAAAGAACTTTTTCTAAAGCAGACAGACAAATGGCTCACAAACACATGAAAAAATGCTCATTGTCCCTAATTATCAGAGAAATACAAATCAAAACCACCTTAAGATATCGCCTAACCCCAGTGAGAATGGCCCACATGACAAAGTCTCAAAACTGCATATGCTGGTGTGGATGTGGAGAGAAGGGAACACTTTTACACTGCTGGTCAGACTGCAAACTAATACAACCTTTTTGGACATAAGTATGAAGACTCTTCAAAGAACTCAAATTAGACCTCCCATTTGATTCTGCAATCCCATTCCTAGGCATCTACCAGAAGAAAAAAAGTCTTTTATCATAAGGACGTTCACATTTGACTGTTTATTACAGCTCATTTATAATCGCCAAAACGTATAAACAACCTAAATGCCCACCAACCCAGGAATGGATTAATAAGCTATGGTATATGGATACTATGGAATACTATTATTCCATACTATAGTATAGCCATTAAAAAAGACAGAGACTTTACATCTGTTGTATTAACCTGGACGGAGGTAGAATACATTCTTCTTAGTAAAGCATCACAAGAATGGAGAAGCAAGAATCTAATGTACTCAATTCTAATATGTACTCATACGTAGATCACTAATACAAGGGGTGGTGTAGAATGAGGGAATGAGTAGAGGGGAGGAGTGGGGGGATAGAGGGTCATGGGTATATGGCACACCTCTTGAGGGGTGGGACAGAATTATAAGAGAGACTTTATCTAACAAAAGAAATCAGTGTAACCTAATTCTTTGTACCCTCAATGAATCCCAAACAATAAAAAAAAAAATTTAAAAATGTTAAAAAGAAGGTTGGCACCTGTAGCTCAATGAGTAGGGCGCTGGCCCCATATACTGAGGGTGGCAGGTTTGAACCCGGGCCTGGCCAAACGACAACAAAAAATAGCCAGGCATTGTGATGGGCACCTATAGTCCCAGCTACTCAGGAGGCTGAGGCAAGAGAATCGTCTAAGCCCAAGAGCTGGAGGTTGCTGTGAACTGTGATGCCATAGCACTCTGAGGGCAACAAAGTGAGACTCTGTCTCTATTAAAAAAAAAAAAAAAAGTTAAAAAGAGAAATTACCTCCAAGGACCAAAATAGAGATATAATTCAAGGAGGAAAAATCCAAAGATGATGTAATTAACATTTTTTAAGGTAAATGTGACCAAAGAAGGTTATAGAACAATCTAGTCCACAGGTAAATCTGGATAGTGGATAATAAAAATTACTTGAGTTTTATTTAAGGCATCTTTTTTACTCTGGTTTGCTCCTGGGGCAAAAATAACCAGTGCCAAGGATAAAAACATGACCAGGAGATAGGCAGAGAAACAAAGCTCCTTTGCCTCAAGGAGGAATTTTAGAATATCACTATCTTGACAGCTGACATAAGTGGGGAAAATTCCAGAAGGGCAACTACAAAAATAGTTCAAACTGTCACATAAAGCAGTAATTATGTTACTTGGTGAGTGATGTCCACTAGGCTTATGGTTAAATTCCAGTCCTTGATATTTCTCATTTGCTTTTTGTTGTTGTTGCTGCAGTTTTTGGCCGGGGCTGGGTTTGAACCAGCCACCTCCGGCATATGGAGCTGGAGCCCTATTCCTTTGCGCCACAGGCGCTGGCCGCCCCTTAATAGTTCTCTTATTGAGCACTTCAACAATTTGGCTTTATCTGAACCTACCAAGCAAGGTCTAAGAGTTTTCTAGCTACATCCATTTATGAGTTTTCCATATGTAAGTATGACTAGAATGTGCTAGAATCTATAATGTGTCAGGCATCATGAAAATTGTTTTATATATTTTTTCCTTGTTTTATCATTACAATGCTGTGCCATAGGAATTTTATTTCCACGTAAAGAAGAGAAAACAAAACTCAAAGAAGCTAATCATTTAGTAATTAAGAGAAAGGATTTGGACTAACAAAGCTAAAATAGCTTTGCTACTTACTCGCATAAGCCACCTAATTTCTCCAGGCCTGATTATAAAACTTTTGTTATAAAAGGATAATAATAAAGTGAAAGAGCTTAGGAAATGACATTATAAAATATGATGCTTAGTAGTTTGAATTAAAGGCTTTTGGAGATTAAGAGATCCTTTAAGATCAAAAAAGGCTAGAAAGGGCTTTCCCTCTATCTGCATAAACTGGATTGACCAATCAAAAGAATAACTGACTCTTCCCTTCCCAGTTTTCTCAGTATATTGCAGAGAAAAAACAATCAAGAATGGAACCAGACCTATCCCAAATCATATTAAATATAAAATCTGTTTTCCATGTTAATTTAATTTGCTAAGGAGAATTATTTACAAATCAATGTTTCCTTCATCCATTCATTCTCCTAAGTATCTATTCATCCTCCCTAGCAACCTTTGCCCCTTAAAAGAATTATCTACACCACTATCTCACCCTCCCTTCTTAAACACACATATAAAAGCATCTGGACTTCACTGGGTTATTGAGTAATCACTCCTGTGATTCTCCACATGTGCATAGTAAAGAAACCTCTCCCTCTCATCAATCTGCCTTGTGAGTTGATCTTTCAGAGACCTTTTGGAAAAAGGGCAAGTTTCCCCTTACCCTACAAAAGCTTACCTCGTGAGGATTATTGTGCTCATTAAATAAAATAATGGATCACATTGGCATGTAGGAAATCCTTAGCAAGTGATTATTTTTAAAGTCAAAATCATTCTTCCACAACCAAATAGATGTGTGATAGGGGCAAAACAGAATCAGGGCCACTAGATGAAACACCTTTTTGTACCTGGAGATTCTTCTTCTATTGCAACCTTTATTTTAGAGGGAGTATTCCTTTAAAGGAGATGAAGAATCATTATCTGGGTGATAGCTACTAAGTGATAAGCACAGTAAGAATAGCTTCATCTGAAAATGTACCCCTTTGTTCATAAATATTAAAAGGAATGTTCTAGTACAACCTGAAAATAAACCTGGATTCCTTAGTAGAAAGACAATCGTACAAAAACATTTCATTTAAAGAAAGCCAAGGCAGGTGGTGCCTGTGGCTCAAAGGAGTAGGGCACCAGCCCCATATACCGAAGGTGGCGGGTTTAAACCCAGCTCCAGCCAAAAACTGCAAAAAAAAAAAAAAAAAAAAAAAGAAAAGAAAAAGAAAACCAAGGCTGGGCACAGTGGCTCACAGCTGTAATCCTAGCATTTGGGGAGGCTCAAGCAGGAGGATCACCTGAACTCAGGAGTTCAAGACCAGCTTGAGCAAGAGCAAGACCCATTCTCTACTAATATAAGAAAACTAGCCAGGTGTCATGGTGAGTGCCGGGAGTCACAGCTACCCGAGAGGCTGAGGCAAAAGAATTGCTTAAGCCCCAGAATTTGAGGTTGCTGTGAGCTATGATGCCACAGTACTCTAGGCAGGGCAACAGAGTGAGACTCTGTCTCAAAAAATAAAAAGAAAAATCCAAAACTCAAGAAAAAGTGTCCACATTCCAGTTTACTGTAAGTCTCAGTCAAATCACATCTCAAAAAGCTTAGTAAGATCTTCTTTCATCCCTTCCTCTGTGTGTGTGTACACACACATGCGTGCACCTATATGTGTGAAATACAACACAAAAAAACAAAAGATTTGAAGGTTCAGAAAACTTAACTTTTCCAAGAATGGAAATATGAAAGAAAATGAAAACAAGATATTGAGCTATAACAGCTATAATGAGAAACTTAAACAGATCTATAAGCTATTAACCTACCTATCTTTTCCTATAATCGGTACCATTTATCTGATTCAAAGTCAATTCTTTGTTACAAAATCCTCCACAACACCTTTTTGCATATCAGCAAATTGCCAATCAGCATAAGTAACCATAGTATCATTCACCAACTGGGAAACACATCTAACTTTAGTCTTAGCAAAGCTGCTTTACATATAACCAATAATAAGAGGATGCAGACTAGGCTTTATCACCTCAATCTGATGATAAGATTGCTGCTTCACCAGATTGTTTTTCAGTAGTTTCACTCAACTAAGTTGAAATATAACTTATTGGTTTGGTGTTCCCTCCTGTCCTTTAACATGGAGTTTAAATAATAATTGCTATAATTTATTTTATTTGTTTATTTATTTTTAAGGCAGAGTCTCACTTTGTTGTCCTCAGCAGAGTGCCATGGCGTCATAGCTCACAGTAACCTCAGACTCTTGGGCTCAAGAGATTCTCTTGTCTCAGCCTCCCAAGTAGCTGGGACTACAGGCACCCACCACAAAACCCGCTATTTTTAGAGACGGGGTCTTGCTCTAACTCAGACTGGTCTTGAACTCGTGAGTTCAGGAGATCCACGCACCTCGGCCTCCCAGAGTACTGGGACTACAGGCATGAGCCCAGCCTATTTGCTGAATTTAAAAGTATAAAGAAGCAACTCTGGTAAATGTTACATAAACTGATGTGTGACAACATGAAGATGACAAAAAGAATCTAAGCAATAGTACTTAAGTTATATATGTCTCTGCAATAACCTAAAAGATTTAGACAAAACTCCGTAATATGCTGAGAGATTGAGGTATAAATCTAAACTGCCATAAATCCAAGCACTGTATATATATATATAGTACTATATAAATAATAAAACTACAATGACAAAAATGATCAATCTAAACTGCTTATTTCCCTCTCACTATTTCAAAGAAGCAAGCCAGAGTCAATTTATGGTCAAGGATATCAAAAGCTGTAGGTAAATTTGACTGTATTACTATGAAATATGATCATCTACAATTACTAGAATAAAATTATCAACTGAAAATCTAGTGATATTAATACTTGAGATCAGTATAGCAGACAATTAATATGCTATTCTGAATTTATTTATTACGCCATCAATGCCCCTAAATTCTTAAAAACCCTCTAAAAGCTTCTAAAAACCAAAGAGTATTACTAATTACTACCAGTTGATTGCCTCACTGAGGCGGCAGGCAGAGATGTGGCTCTAACAGAAATCAGTTCCCAAGCTAATAAGCTTGTCAGATAAATAAATAATGTTTGCTAAAAACTTCAGGTAAGCTGAATCTCAGATTCAAACACATATCTGGCCACCAGGCTGCATTTTAATGCCTGGTCAATAAAGTAATGAACAAAGAAAGAGACGTTCCAGAGAGAAAACATGGTGCCCTCACATTAGGAAGCAGCACAAGTGGGGAACAAAATAGAAGAATCTTTCCCCACAGGTTACTGATGGTGTCACTAACCCCCACACAAAGGTGATTTTTACCAGGAAACACAAGCATCAGTAGTGAACTCAAAGAAAACCAGGAAGTCTAGCAAGTGTGTCCAACCTGTGGCCTATAGGCCACATGCAGATTATGTAAGGATGTTTTGCTTATCTGTGCTGTTGGGTTATCATGAAAATTAAGCAGGAATTTTTTTTCCTCATCAACTTTTATTAGTGTTTGTATATTTAATATATTTACGTGGAAGAAGAAAACTCTTCTTCTTCCAATGTGGCACAGAAAAGCCAAAAGTTTACACAAGCCTGCTAAAGCCTTAGTTCTTAAAGACTAGCAAGTTTAGTACCACTTTGTCACCCCTGGCACAGTGCTGTGTCATCATAGCTCACAGCAACCTCAAACTCCTGGGCTTAAATGCTTCTCTTTCCTCAGCCTCCCAAGTAGCTGGGACTATAGGTGCCCACCACAATGCCCAGCTAGATGATCTGTTCTTTAACCACAAAATACTTCTGACACCAAATATGTGAGTTTTCTATACCTGGCAATTCTCCAATTCTCTGTGGACACAAATTGGGTGCCCTACAATTTAATTTAACTCTAATATGAACTACTAAGAGTTAGTGAAGACCCCCACAGGTTAAGGGGTAAGTTGCAAAGACTTCCCCCCACTATCAAGAAACTAGAAATAGAAGACCAAACTAAGCCCAAAGTCAGCTCAAAGAAGGAAACAATAAAGAATAGTAGAGCAGAAATAAATAAAGGCTAAAAAGAAACTAGAAAAGGTCAAGAAAACAAAAAGTTGGTTATTTCAAAAAAAAAAAAAAAATCAGCAAAAGGGCCAAGAGCAGTGGCTCACACAGGTAATCCTAGCACTCTGGGAAGCCGAGGTGGGTGAGCTCACAAGTTCAAGAGCAGCATGAGCCAGAGGAAGACTTCATCTCTAAAAATAGCTGGGTATTGTGGCAGGTACCTGTAGTCCCAGCTACTCGGAGGGCTAAGGCAATAGGATAGCTTGAGCCCAGGAGTTTCTACTAGGGGCAACAGAGTGAGACTCTGTCTCAAAAAAAAAAGAAAATCAGCAAAAGTAACAAAAACTTTTGCTAGACTAAAGACAAGGATTTAAATAAAATTATAAATGAA
Source organism: Otolemur garnettii (assembly GCF_000181295.1). Taxonomy (NCBI): domain Eukaryota; kingdom Metazoa; phylum Chordata; class Mammalia; order Primates; family Galagidae; genus Otolemur; species Otolemur garnettii. The sequence goes on from NW_003852510.1 coordinate 4,850,563, forward strand.
AGATAAAATGTAACAACTAACTGATACCACAGAAATACAAAAGATCATAAGAGATTACTACAAACAATTACATGCCAATAAACCGGATAACTTCAACCAAAGGATAAAGTCCTAGAAACATACAACCCACCAAGACTGAATCATGAAGAAACAAAATATTAAGAGACCAATAACAAGGGAGGAGTTTCATGAGTAATCAAAAACTCACAACAAAGAAAAGTTCAGAACCAGATGGCTTTATGGGTGAATTTTACCAAACATTTAAAGAAGAATTAATACCAATCCTTCTCAAAACTAAATAGACAGGAACACTTCCAGAGTCATTTTATAAGACCAGCATTACTCTCATTCCCAAACCAAGTAATGATGCTAAAAGAAAATTATAGGCCAATATCCCTAATGAACAAAAATGCAAAATCCTCAACAAAATATTAGCTACCCAAATTTAACAGCACATTAAAAGGGTCATATACCAGGACCAAAAGGGATTTATCCATAGGAAGCAAGGTTGGTTCACTATATGAAAATCAATAAAATTGATAATTTACATTATCAGAATAAAGGATGAAAATATGATTATTCCAATAGATGAAGAAAAAGCATTTGATAAAATTCAACATTCTTTCACAATAAAAACTCTCAGTAAATCTGGCAGCAACCATAGCTCAGTGGGTATACAGCACCAGCCACATACACCAAGGCTGGCGGCTTCGAACCCAGCCCAGGGCTAGCTAAACAACAATGACAACTGCAATAAAAAAATAGCCAGGCATTGTGACAGGCACCTGTAGTCCCACCTACTTGGAAAACTGAGGCAAGAGAATAGCTTAAGCCTAAGAGTTTTGACATCGCTGTGAGCTGTGACACCACAGCTCTCTACTGAGGGCAACATAGTTAAACTCTGTCTCAAAATTTAAAAAAAAAAAAAACCACTCTAAATAAATTAGTTAAGGAAGAAATATACCTCAATATAGTAAAGGCTATATAATGACAAGCCCACAGCTAACATCATACTCAATGCTAAAAAACTGAACATTTTTCCTTAAAAGATAAGGGTGTCCAGTCTCACAGCTTCTTTATTTTTTTTTTTTTAAATCTTTTTGCTCTTAATAAACAGTGTCTTGTTCTGTCACCGAGGCTACAGTACAATGGCACAGTCTTGAACTCTTGGCCTCAAGCAATCCTGCTGCCTCAGACTATGGAGGGAGGATCTGTGATATAAGTGCATACCACTATGCCCAGATGGCTTTTTTTTTTTTTTTTGTAGAAACAGAGTCTCCTTATGTTGTCCAGGCTGGTCTCAAAACTTCTAGTCTCAAATGATCATCCTACCTTAGTCTACCAAAGTCCTGGGATTACAAGCATGAGCCACCAAACCCAGACCAGTACTCAAGTATGTTGAGTACTTGTATTCAACATAGTACTGAAATACTTAGCCACAGAAGCAATTAGGCAAGAAAAATAAAATGGGCTTGGTGCTCAGTGGTTAGGGTGCTGGCCACATACAACAGGGCTGGTAGATTTGAACCCAGCCCAGGCCTGGTAAACAACAATGACAACAATCACAACAACAACAAAAAAACAGCCAGGTGTTGCAGAGGGCACCTGTAGTCCCAACTACTGGGAGGCTGAGGCAAGAGAATCGCTTAAGCCCAAGAGTTTGAGGTTGCTGTGAGCTGTGACAGCATAGCACTCTATTGAGGGCAACATAGTAAGACTGCATCTCAAATAAATAAATAAATAAATAAAAATAAAATGCATCTAAATCAGAAAAGAATAAGTTAGATTTAGTTAGTTTCTGTATGCAGATGACATAATTTTTATATATATAAATATATATATATATAAACCCTAAAGACGTCACCAAAAAACTGTTGTAACTAATAAAAGAATTCAGTAAAGGGCAGTGCCTGTAGCCCAAAGGAATAGGGTGCCGGCCCCATATACCAGAGGTGGTGGTTCAAACCTGGCCCTGGCCAAAGACTGCAAAAAAAAAAGAATTCAAAAAATTAATACACAAAAATTAGTTGCATTACTATACACTAAAAATAAACTATCCAAAAAAGACATAAGTAAACAATCCCATTTATAATAACATGGAAAAGAATAAAATACTTGAGGGGGGTTGGAGGGATCACTTCTGAGGTTTATCTTATAGGGGTACAGGTGAATCTTTCTAAGAATAGAATGTGAACTTTTTAAAGCAATAACTGAGAAAATGACATGAAGGCTGTGTTGACCAGTTTGATGGAAGTATTTCAGATTGCATGTGAAAACCCCACACTGTACCCCAGAAGTGCATTAATGTACATAGTTACCATTCAATAAAAAAAAAAAAAAAGAATAAAATACTTGGCAATAAATTTAAGGAAGAAGATGAAAGATCTGTATACTGATCTAAAAGGCTAGAAGACATACGAAAGAAAGTGAGGAAGACCTAAGGAAATACAAAGATATCCTGCATTTATGGACTGGAAGAATTAATATTGTTATAATGATCTAATGCAATCCCCATCAAAATTCCAATGGCTGCACTCCAGCCTAACCAACATAGAGACCCCCATATCTTTAAATAAAATTCCAATGGGATTTTTCACAGAAAAAGAAAAAAAAACAATATTCATATGGAACCCAAAGAAATCTAGAACAAACCTAGAAGTATCACCCTTCCTGATTTCAAACTATGTTACAAAGCTATAGTAATCATAACAGTATAATGGCATAAAAGCAGACACATACACCAAAGGCACAGAATAGAGAGCCTAGAAATCAACCCCCACACACATGATCAACTAATCTTTAAAAGGGTGACAAGTATACAACATAAGTAACAGCAATGTTCTGTATCTTGACTGTGATTTTTAAAAAACAGTAAGTATTTGTTAAAACTCAGAGAAGTATAGACTAAAAAAAGTACACTTTATTGTATATAAATTATACCACAACAATACTGCATGATCTCACTTATGTGTGGAACTTAAAAATTTTAATTTTATAGAAGCGGAGAGTAGAATAGTGATTGCCAGAGGGGAAATGCGAAAATGTGGGTCAAATGATACAAACTTTCAGTGATGAATAAATTCCAGAGATCTAATGAATATCATGAGACCATAGGTCACAATACTATATTGTTTACTAGAAATTTGTGAAATTTGCTAAAAGAGCAGATCTGGGGGACCTTATCACACAAAAACACAAAAATAGTTAAGTATGTGTAGTGAAGAGTAAGTTCATTAATTTATTATAGTATTTTTTATACAATGTGTGTATTTAATATGTAGGAGACTACAAAAAGTTTTGAAACAGACTGTGTAATGGTCCACTATTTCACTTCTAAGAAACTCAGTTGACAGCACGAGTGTAAGTTTCAACTTGCTCGGCTTACTGGTGTTGCTGGGAGGGCTTTATTTGTTTATACCTGCATGAATTTTACATTTCTTTATTTCTGTGTATCTCAAAACTTTCATAATGACCACTAATATATATCTCCAATCATTGTACTGTATACTTTACCTTGAATATATATAATTTTAATTTGTTGATTATAGTTCAATAAAGCTGGAAAAATAAAACTTTTAAAGAAAGAAGCTGAAAAAACAAAAGCCTGTAAATGTTTGTCCCTGTAATTAATGTCTCTCTGAACCAAAAATAAGAATGGCTCATAGGGAAATCTAAATAAGAAAATCGGTAAGACTCAAGCTTTAACTGATTGCTCAGAAAATACAGGCTAGGCTTTCAGGCTAAAAATAAGCTATAAGCTTTAATTTGAGCATATGTAAAAATGGAATGGAGATTTTTATGTCACATAAAAATCACCAGAGGCAAACAAAAGTTCATTTTCACTTTAATTCTTATAAGCTCTGACAATTAAGTTTGTGAACTTGCCATCACATGCTTACGTTGGCAGCACTATACAAACAACTCAGTAAGGTTTCATAATCTTGGGATGTCTGCGGCTCATAGCTGTGTTCATGTCAACATGTGGCAGTATCTTGCTGAGTGCCATTCATCATTGTTGCCATATTTTTGTGTGTCACCCTGAGAATGTCAGAGCTTGAATTAAAGAAATAAAAAAAAAACCCATTAAATTTCTTGTTAAACTTGGCCAAGAGTGGAAGTAAAATAAGGGACACATTAGTCCATGTCTATGAAGATAACGCCATGAAGAAAATGGCACTGTAAAAATGGATTAAATGTTTTCTGAGGGGAGAGAAAGTGTCACTGGTGAAGAGAGGTCAAGGCAGCAGACCTGATGGAACATTGCAAACATTCAAGGATTTGTATGTCAAGATCATCATCTGACTGTGAGAAGCACAGCAGATCAAGTAAAGACTGATAGAAAAACAATTAGGAAAATCTTTGTTTTTGAAACAAAGTCTCACTTTGTTGCCCTTGGTACAGTGCTGTGGAGTCATAGCTCACAGCAAGCTCCAACTCTTGGGGTCAAGTCATCCTCTTGCCTCAGCTTCCCAAGTAGCTGGGACTACAAGGAGCCCACCACAATGCCAGCTATTTTTTAGAGACGAGGTCTTACTCTGGCTCAGGCTGATCTCAAACCTGTAAGCTCAGGCAATCCACCACCTCGGCCTCCCAGAGTGCTAAGATTAGGAAAATCTTAATTAAAAATCTTGGCCTGAGAAAGGTGTGGCTCTTGTATCACAACAATGCACCAGCTTACATGGTGTGCCCCTGAGGGAATTTTTAGCCAGTAAACAAATATCTGTATTGGAACACCCTCCCTATTCACTTAATCTGGCCTCCAGTGACTTTGTTCTTTACCTAAAGATAAAGGATATATTGACAAGTAACATTTTGATGACATTCAGAATATCAAGGGTGATACTGATAGCCAATGATATTGATAGCCAATGATGACAGCCATTCCAAAAAAGAATTCCAAAATTATTTTGAAGGGTGGATAAGGCACTGTCATTGGTGCATAGCTTCCCAAGGGGAGCACTTTGAAGGTGACCAAAGTGATATTCAGCAATGAACTATGTAGCACTTTTTCTAGGATGAATTCACGAACTTTATCATCAGACCTCATATACTTAAGAATCTTGAAAATAGTAAGAGTGATATATTCTATTTAATACAAATCCCTTCTATTTGTACATTTGTTTAAAGGTTGTTTTTCTAATGTTTGGTTGAATTTTATTCACTATTTGTATACTACATTCTAATCTGGCTTCCTGGAGTTAAATTACTATGCTATGAAATTGTATCTCAGATTCATTATAATTTCTGTTTACTACAGAAAAATAAATTGACTTTGGTCTTTTGCTTTCCATTTTTGTATTCAGAGAAATATTTAACATGTACTAAATAGCACTGCAAAGGAATCATAATAGATTTAAAATAAAATTCAACTAACTAAACATGTAATGTTGATTTGCATCAATCTTTCAAGGCTTTTTCATTATATTAACCTTTCATTTGTACCTACAGTCACAACAAATATGCTCATATGTACAAATGATATTTACAAAATAATTCTTTGAAGAATTAAATTTAGAAAAGACCTGAAAATTTAATTCTCAAATAATTTAATTAAATCATTTAAACCTTAAAATTAAACATTCCATCAGAAGGCAGAGGCCAAAATTCTTCTTTACATACCACAAACTACCCAAGTCAATCTTCTTACGATGTGTATTTTCCTACAAAACTGCAATAAGCAAAGCACGTCATCACAAAGATCCATTTAAGAGAGACTTGGTATCTAAAACCAGCTTTAGGGTAGAGAAGTAGTAAGGACAGAATTAATTAGCATTTGGTCTAATGGGTCAAAGTGGCCTGACTGCAAGTTAGACCATTTAAAAAATACCAAAAGGACCACCTAACGTACAGCCTAATCACTCAACACTCCTTGAATTCCATGCTATCATATTTCTATAGATTCATTACAGCTAAAATGATTCCAAGAAATTGATAGATTTTATTTGTAATTTCATTTCACAGAACAATTTTTCAAAATCATTATAATATTCTGATGTTAATAGACATGAATCTCTGGTTTGTATGGGGTAATTCTTTTCCTCTTCACAGTGGTAGGTTGTGCTAATACAGCAATTTTTATTTTATTGTTCACTATTGAGACAGAAATTGTCATCAGAATCCTACTGGGAATACAGACTTTTAAATAGGCCTAAGGATAAGTTTCACTATATTTATAATGATTATCAAATACATTTTGTTCTGCATGAATACACCAGAACCAAAACGTTTTCTTTTCTATGGAAGATAAACTGCACATTATTTAGCAATGTGTAAATAGGAGAAAGAAATTTAGTGAGGCAGATCTCAGGTTGTTCTTTCTAGCAATTAAATGGCATGTTTTTATCGAAAACTTGCTAACCTTTAATTAGAAATCCTAAAAAGGTACTATTTTAAAGTTTTTTTTTTTTGAAACAGTCTGCGGCTGTCACCCTAGGTAGAGTGCTCTGACTTCACAGCTCACAGCAACCTCAAACTCTTTGGCTCAAACGATTCTCTTACCTCAGCCTCCCAAGTACCTGGAATTACAGGCACCCGCCACAATGCCCAGTCTTTTTTCTGTTGCAGCTGTCATTGTTGTTTTAGCTGGCCTGGGCCAGGTTCGAACCCACCACCCTCGGTGCATGTGGTCGGCGCCGTAACCAAGCCTATTTTAAAGTTTTTAATGTTTGATTTAAAAACATGACTGCCAGCCTCAGCATGAGTTTCAATGTACTATAGTGCAAAACTGCGAGTTCTGGGCACAGGTGTGGTGGCTCACACTTGTAATCCTAGCATTCTGGGTGGCCGAAGCAGGTGGATTGCTTGAGGTCATGAGTTTTAGACTAGCATGAGCAAAAGCAAGACCCCTATCTCTACTAAAAATAGAAAAACTGAGGCAAGAGGATCTCTTAAACCCTAGTTGGAAGTTGCTGTGAGCTATGATGCCATGGCGACAGCTTGAGACTCTGTCTTAAAAAAACAAAAACAAAAACACAACTGTGAGCTCTCTTTCAAATACTGATTGTATATGAGTAAAATTTATAAAAAGATACTGTAAAATAATATTGGCATAAACCATTAGCTTTAGCGTTTATTAAGGGTATTAACAAGATCTCTAGAAAAACATGTTGAATAATATTTTCTGGTGATATATTTTGGTAGATAAAGTGCATTTGGCAATTACTATCCTTTGAGACCTCTGGTATTTTCCTGCTCTTAAACATGGTAGGTATCATTTACAATTTACCAGGGAGATTAACAAAAGTTCCAATTTACCATCTTAGATTATATTCTTTTATAAGGCTCAATGTAAAGGGAGAATAGTACCTTTCATGATGTCCTAAGTCCAAAAGAAATTCATCTGCATGTCTTTGGAGTTCATTTCCTTCTAAGTTCTTTAATTTCTTTAGTTCACTTTGTAGGAAAAACCAGAGCTCTTTAGCTCCATTTTCTATCCTCCTCCTCAGGATTTCATGATCCTTCCCCAAACCTGCAGTTAAAGAATACAGAATAGAAGCATTTTCAACATTTTGATAAAGGAAAGTTTTCAATTATTTGTGCTAAAGCCAATCAATATGCTGAGGGGAAAAAAACACTGTATCATCACCTACCACTTCTGGTTTGTTTCTTGTAATTTTCAATCTGTTCTTTGGCCTTAACAAGTTGCTCTTCTAAAACACGTACTCTTCCTATAGCTGGGCCCTGATCAATGGGGCCTTCTGGTATCCTGTAGTTCAGGGAAGAAAATGTAAACACTTAACTTTTAAATTATGCAACAAAATACAAGCTTACTTTGCTAAAAACATATGTATTTGATAACTCTGCAAGTCTTTGAGCCATATAACAAGAAGTACCAAGTAAAATTTTCTCCTCAAAGGTATGGATTTAACCATTAAAAAATGAAATGATGATAAACAAAAACAAAATAATAATCTAGCTCAGAAATCTATGACCTTCTAGAAGTTAAGAAACCCTTGGAGCTGTTTCCTAAAAATGCTGATCCTATTACTTAGAGTGCCACTATTAATGGCAACGTGGTCGATTAGTCGTTATCTTGGAATAACAAAAGTGAAGAAGACAGTGAAGGAAGGTTTAGAGGCAGCAAGAAACCATGTATCTGAACATGTGTCTACTCAGAATACAAAGTATTTCTAAATTACTGACAGTATCAGGCTACATAAAGCTGAGTGTTATCTCATAAATTCATGGCTTTAGATTACTAAGCATTGCCAGGCAACTGGACTGCCTAAGCTCACAGGTTTGAGACCAGCCTTAGCAAAAGTGTGACCTGGTCTCTAAAAATAGCTGGGCATTGCAGCAGGTGCCTGTAGTCCCAGCTACTTGGGAGGCTGAGATAAGAGAATCGCTTGAGCCCAAGAGTTTAACATTGCTGTGAGCTGTGACACTACAGCACTCCACCAGGGGTGACAAAGTGAGACTCTGTCTCAAAAAAAAAAAAGAGTACTAAGCACTGGTCTTATAGGGAAGAAAAAGGTAAGATTCTAAAGATGAAATATATTAGGAAAAAATTAAAGATTAATGTTCTGTTTCTATTAGCAACAAAAAATATCACTCAATAGTATAAAATATTGGCACATAGCAATGGAACTCCAAGATCTTTTGCTATATATTATCACCTATCTGTTCAACTTCTTTCCAAGAACTGTTCTTGTTTCTACCATTTTTTTTGTTTTGTTTTTCTGTGATTTTTGGCAGCATCCTATACTCCATTTTGATATTCACACATAAAATTTTGTAGTACACTAAATAATGGTTCCCCAAAAATATCCACATTCTAATCTCAGGAACCTGTGAATGTTACCTTATATGGTAAAAGCAATTTTGTGTTAAGGATTTTGAGACTGGGAGATTGTTCTGGATTATTCAGCTGTGCCATAACTGTAATAACAAGTGTCCGTTTAAGAGGGAGATTTTATTATAGAAGAGGAAAATGCTATGTGGCTCCTAGCCTTGAAGATAGAGAAAAGGGCTATGAGCAATGCATCCTTAGAAGATGGAATAGGCAAGGAAACAGATTCTATTCTAGAGCTTCTTTGTCTAGGAAATGCAGCCTTCCTCACACCTTGGTTTCATTTCAAACTTCTAGCCTCTAAAACTGTAAGAGAATAAATTTCTGTGGTCTTAAACCACCTGTGGTATTTGTACATACATATCCTTTTGCAAAAGTTGTTGTAAAAATTAAATAATTGCCAATTTTTTTTTCAAAATCTATTTAAATGAGAAAATGTCTATAGAAGTACTTAGCACACAAAAAAAGAAAGAAGTACTTAGCAGAGGGTCTGGCAATAAATTTTATAAAGGCTATTGTATCTGAGATGAGCCATTCAGAGATAAGATATAACTTCAAGACATTTGGGGTGTCTTTTCTTAAGATCCTAATCAGTTTAAGGGAATATAATTTAAAATTATAATTGGCAGAACTCAAATTAAGATATCAACACTGTCAGAGCAAAGATGCTGATATAGATTTTTATAACTTTTCTAACATTTTTATACAAACAATAAAGCAAAATTAACTGTCAATTACCTCCACTACTTCAGAATACACATTTAGTAAAGCAGCTATTGTTACAGCTATACCAGAGTAATTGGAGGCATTTTTTAATTTCATATACATTAACACTGAAGAGGAGCATAAAAAGTAACTATCTTCTAATCATATAGGATATGAATAAAAAAGCCTTTTTTTTGTATGAGCACAAAAGTGAATAATGATGAAATGAATGCAGCAGTTAGGTGCACAAGTATCCAATTTATAAATAAACATACATTCACAAATGAGGCATGTCCTGGTATATAATTTTTTAAACTTAATCTCTTCCAGAATTAGATGGCTGGTTTCTAGGAACATTTTAAAAACAGAATAAAAATTCTACTTCTTGGGAAGTATTTTGGTAGCAATATGCCATAGGACAGACACATACTTTAGTGATAGAAACCTTTAGACAGTAGAAAGATTATGTCTAGGTCCTCCATTTTTATCTCATTTCTTTACATATTAATAGAATAAATACCAGCAACAAAACAAGCATGAGAAAATAGCATATGATCTTTTCAGCAGTATTAAAGCTAATCTAATTATAATAAAACATAATGGAATTAGTGATTTATATTCATAATTATCCCTAATAATCCAATCCATCAGTGAAGAAATTATAGCTAAAGAAAAGTACCTATTGGAGGCTGGGTAACTGTAGCTCAGTGTTAGGGTGCCAGCCACATGCTTCAGGATGGTGGGTTCAAACCCAGTATGGGCCTGCTAAACAAAAAAAGTAATAACTGGGTGCTGTGGCGGGCATCTACAGTCCTAGCTACGAGGGAGGCTGAGCAAGAGAATTGCTTGAGCCCACAAGTTGGAGGCTGCTATGAGCTATGATGCTACAGCACTCTACCCAAGGGTGACAAAATGAGACTCTGTCATAATAAAAAAAAAAAAAAGAAAAGTACTGGAGAAACCAAAGCAGAACAAAATACAAGACAACTATTCTTTCTAAACCCTATCCAGAAAAGAGTCAGTCTGTATAAACAATCTCTTTTCTCAATACTCAGGGAATGGAACACTTTATTACCATACTCACTACAGAAAAGAAATGTTAAGACTTCTTCTTCTGGCCAAGATGGAGTAAAAGAGATCAGATCTACCACTCTGCCTGAGACAACTAAAAATCCAGAGAAAAGTATAAAAGAGAGCGTTTTCAAACTATGGTATATAGAGGGGTAATCCAGGTAGACCCTAGCAAATTCCCTGAGTTGAAGAAATGAAGCTAGGCTGGGCGTGCAGTGGCTCACACCTGTAATCCTAGCACTCTGGGTGGCCAAGACAGGTGAATTGCTTGAGCTCATGAGTTAGAGACTAGCCTGAACAAAAGCAAGACCCCATCTCTACTAAAAACAGGAAAAAAAAAAAAAAAAAAAACCAAGGTAAGAGAATTGCTTGAAACCAAGAATTGGAGCTTGCTGTGAGCTATGATGCCATAGCTCTATCCAGGGTGACAGCTTGAGTTTCTGTCAAAAAAAAGAAAGAAAGAAAGAAAGAAAAGAAAAGAAGCTAAATCTTAAAAAAAAAAAAAAAACAAGACAGCTAGGGTTCGATGACAGAGTACTGTAGAGGAGAAAGCTGAATAAAGAGAACTCCAGAGATCTGCAGAGGTATCACTTGAGAATTAGCAGCATTCTGATCAGCACATGCAGGTAAGGAAATTGCTCAAAGTTGGGGGAAGAATTCTGTAAAAGGATTCTTAGGGAAGTAGTACTTGATATTCATATAAGGTTGGGAGAAACTGGTTCCTGATCCAAGTTGGAAAATTTCATTTTTCAGCAATATTTGGCCTCGATAGTGGGAAAATGATCACCAGACTAAGATTATGTGAGTCCTACTTAACAATTCTTAAAAGGAAGACTCAATACAAGTCTCAAATAACTTAACTACATTACAGAACTAAGTTGAAGAATATTTGTAAGAATACAAAGTTTCTAATAACAAACAAAGTAAAATTCATGAAGTGTGAAATCCAACAAAAGTCACCAGGCTTGCAAAGAAACAGGAAAGGACAACCCATAAAGAGGAGAAAAATCAATCACAATCAACTCAAAACTGACATAGATGTTAGAATCAGCATTTAAGGAACAGTTATTATGACTATTTTATATGTTCAAAAGTTAAGAGATAGAGGACTTCTAGAGATGAAAATATAATACCCAAATGAAAAATAAATAGGATTTATTACAGATTATATTTTGCAGCTTCCACCTTAATAAAGAAAGAAAAGAAAATGAGCAAATGAAACCCCAGTTATATGGAAGAAGGGAAATAATAAGGATCAGAGAGGAAATCAGTGAAATGGAGAAAAAGAAAAACAACGGAGAAAAATCAATGAAAGTAAAAGCTGGTTCTTCAGAACAATCAGTAAGATTAACAAACTTTATCCTAAAGAGCCAAATAGTAAATATTTTAGGTTTTGCAGGCCAATCAGCAAAATAAAGGCTATTTATTACTAAGATACACAGATAATATTTCAAATGTAAGCATTTAAACATGTCAACTCACTCTTAGCTGTGAGCCATAAAAAAAGAAGTGGTTAGTAGGATTTGGTCCATGGGCCAGAGAACCCATTTTAGCCAGACTGATCACAAAACATAGAGGAAATATTTCCCAACACATTCCATGAAGCCAATATTATCCTGATACCAAAATTAGAGAGAGATAATATAAGAAAAGAAAATCACAGACTAACATCTCTCATGAACACAGATATAAAAATTCTAACATACGATCATCTGAAAAGACTCAGACAAAAGACCTGACAAAAATCCAACATCCATTCCTAATAAAAAATGTCAGTTAACTAGGAAATTAAGGTAATTTCCGCAACTTGATGATAACAAGCATTTGTGAAAAACGCCATGGTTTAATTAATAGTGACAGAATAAATATTTTTCACCTAAGATCAGACACAAAACAATGATATCCTCTCTCAGTACTTTTATTCAGTACTGTATTGGTGGCTCCAGCTAGTCCAACAAGGCAGGAAAAAGAAAAGACATCCACATTAGAAAGAAGCATAGCTATCCTTGTGTACAGATAACATGATAATCTATGTTGAAAACCTGATGGAGTTGGGGTGGCGCCTGTGAATAGGGCACCAGCCCCATATACTGAGGGACTGAGGGTGATGGGTTTGAACCCAGCCCTGGCCAAACTGAAACAAAAAATAGCCTGGTGTTGTGGTGGACGCCTATAGTCCCAGCTACTTGGGAGGCTGAGGCAAGAGAATCGCCTAAGCCCAAGAGCTGGAGGTTGCTGTGAGATGTGACGCTACCACACTCTACCGAAGTCAGCAAAATGAGACTCTTCCATCTCCAAAAAAAAAAAAAAAGAAAGAAAAGAAATCTGATGGAGTTTAACAAGATTGCAGAATACACTATCAACATACAAAACTTAATTTTATTTCTATATTCTTATAAAAAAACTGAAATTGGTATCAATTCAGTTTCAGTGTATTACAAAAAAGTGAAATTGGTATCATTATTATTTATAATAACATTGAAAATAATAAAAAATAAGTATAAATCTGGCAAAAGATAAGCAAGACTTATAAACTTAAAATTATAAAACAATGCTAACTTTGTTTAGATACTGACAGATCAATTCTAAAATTTATATGTAAACTCAAATCTAGATCTTTAGAAAAATTTGAAGGAAAATAAAAAGATGACTCCTAAAAATTTTAGTAACATTAATATAGCTGACCATATAAAAAAGGAAGATAATCTTTCTCCAGAGCAATAGTCTGTACAACTGCTATAAATGAATTAACAGCTTTGGAAAGAGGACTATATAAATTATATGACAATAGCAAGAGTTCTAAATGAATATTACTACTTTTAAAACAATGATTAATAAGTATGTTTAATCTTTAAAGTATGTACACTCATATCCAAGTAAAAAGATGTGATTTTTATTATAGTACATGTATATTTAATATCAAAACACATCAAAATTGTAACTTTCTACTTTACATATGTATGTTCACGTGTTCATTTCTGGGCAGACTTTCTTTAACCCAGTTTAAAAACTAATCATTCCAAAGGGCAAAAAAACCAACAGAGCCTAAATAGGACAAAAATTCATCTTTAAATATACTGAAAGGGTTTTAGATTCTGTATCACCAGTTTTTCAGGTCATTTTACAAACTTCATTTCCATTGTTATTAGGTAAATTTATATTTCCTAGCCTAGATGATATTTATGCTGATACTTTCAGAAACAAAGAGAGTGTAACTGTTTTATCAGGTACAGCAGTAATGGCTTAGGCTAGAATTGGTACAAGAGAGTATTGTGGAAGATAATCAAATCACTCTCACCATATTCATTGATAAAGAATACATGTCAATTCTATTTAATGCAAAGTGGTCTTTCTTCCCCAAATTGGATAGTTGGTTTTAGTTCTAAACCAGAGTAAGGTTTATCATGAAAATGATGAAATAAAATACTTTACTTTTAAGGAAGATTAAAGTAAACCCTGGAAACATTATTTCAACTCAAAAAGTAAGTTCTAATTTTTTAGTTTGTATCAAAATAGTCAAATAGACATAACAGGGTTCAAGAAAAGTCCTTTTCTAAATATTTTTAAAATTATGCTAGATGTAGGTGGGCATTGTGGTGGGCGCCTGTAGTCCCAGCTACTTGGGAGGCTGAGGCAAGAGAATCGCTTAAGCCCTAGAACTTGAGGTTATTGTGGGCTGTGACACCATGGCACTCTACCAAGGGCGACAACTTAAGACTCTGTCTCCAAAAAAAAAAAAAATTATGCTGTATGATGGCATTCTGATTGTTATATCCTCTCATGTTAGCCACATCCAGTCATTTTCAGGGAATTTAGGGATCATTAATAGATGCAGTAAATATAAGGTACTAAGATAAGAGCCATTAACAAAGGTTAAGTATTCTAATACATCAATTAAAACTTTTTTTTTTTTTTGAGACAGAGTCTCACTATGTCACCCTTGGTAGTGTGCTGTGGCATCACAGCTCACAGCAACCTCAAACTCTTGGGCTTCAGCAATTCTCTTCCCTTAACCTCCCAAGTAGCTGGTACCACAGGCACCTGGACTACAACGCTCAGCTGTTTTTTGTTGTTTGTTGTTATAGTTGTCATTATTGTTTAGCAGGCCTGGGCCAGGTTCGAACCCGCCAGCCCCAGGGTTATGTGGCCGGTGCTCTAACCACTGAGATACAAGCACCGAGCCTAAAACTTGTATTTCAGAAATTCACATTTGAAAGTAGTTTTTCAATAATTATTTCTCATTACTTTTAATGAAAATTTTTTAAAAGTCGAATTTGGAGGCCGGGTATGATGGCAGACAGATCAGTTACTAAGGCAAGAGACAGAATTAGAAGGAAGGGAGCAGTAGTTAGACTAGAGATGTTGGAGAATTCAATGGCTTATCACATAAGAACTGAGAAAGAGTCTCTACCTGCTCACTTCCTTCCACAACAAATCCAGAGGAAAGGTATCAAAAACAACAGAAGTGGAGAGAAATAACAATCAAGAACTAAATGAGGCTCGGCGCCTGTGGCTCAAGTGGCTAAGGCGCCAGCCACGTACACCCAAGGTGGCAGGTTCAAATTCAGCCTGGGCCCGCCACACAACAATGACGGCTGCAACCAAAAAATAGCCGGGCGTTGTGTCGGGCGCCTGTGGTCCCAGCTACTTGGGAGGCAGAGGCAGGAGACTCGC
>NW_003852510.1:4865824-4906601 GCF_000181295.1 Otolemur garnettii
GATGCCACAGCACTCTACCCAGGGGGACAGCTTGAGGCTCTGTCTCAAAAAAAAAAAAAAAAAAGAACTAAATGAAAAAAGCTGCTGTTTTAGGTGCTTCCCTCTCTAATC
Organism: Otolemur garnettii; assembly: GCF_000181295.1. Taxonomy (NCBI): domain Eukaryota; kingdom Metazoa; phylum Chordata; class Mammalia; order Primates; family Galagidae; genus Otolemur; species Otolemur garnettii. The sequence continues at coordinate 4,865,936 of NW_003852510.1, forward strand.
AATTTAAAGAGCCAGATTCCTAAGGGAATCAAGGGTACTCATTTAAATAACAGTGGACAAATTTTACAGGTTAACAATGAATAGACGATGGCAGGGCAAGCAGCTTTTTTTCCTTCATAAATACAATATTTAATATATTTTGAAATGGCCCAGAAACCTAATGTTTTTAAAAAGGGTAATTCTGATGATCATAATTTGAATCTGCCAGAGTTTGAACACTGATTCTCAATCTGACATAAAAGAAAATCTAACATCTGAAGAAAACAGGGACAGGTTAATGTAATTCTTCTAAATTAATTATGCCATAATGGGTAGTTCATAAAACTTGTCCTCTTTGGAACTTAGTTGAGAGCCACAAAGTATGCCAATAATCTTGGAGTAGGGGAGACATCAAGTCTCAGCAGTTGAATATACTTGATAAAGACCAAGACAAGAAAAGTGAGCAAAAGGGCAATCTGGCCACTACTAGGAAGGAAAAGGTGCTGATGTAATTTGATCCAACCTTCACAATAATAGTGAATATTTATTCCTAAGAACAAAAAAGGTAACCTAAAACCATTTGTTTTTTGATTTCTGATTATTCCTATCGATTTAAAAATTATATGTTAAACATGATTGACTTACATTTGAAAAACAAAAGCACTTTATAAACGTGTCTAACTTATTACTGCTAAGGAATTTCTGAAAGACATTGAAGATATGCGGCATCATCACCTAAAAGATAACATAGTAACTGCAAACTTTCTGTGGTTTGTAAAGGATGAAAGGAAGAAATGATGAATGAGATGGGTAATGAACAGATGGGTGATGAACAGATGCTAATTGTTCAGCTGGAGGGCACCTATCATGTCTTATCCAACTCCATAAATACAACCAGGCCAAGTCCAAGTACTGATGTATAGTGAGAGCTCAAAAAATGTCTACTGAATCAATGACGCATTGCTCCTTTTTACCTGTAGATAGAAACTACTATGTTGAGCAAAAGAGAGAAATATTTTCCACAAAAGACAGAAATAAATAAAATGTATAGCTTCAACTCCATATTGCAAATCCACAGGGATTATTTCAATGGGAGAAGATGATTAAATATGCCTAAAAACTTCTAAGGAAATTCCAGAGGATGAACTGCCTACTCTAAAATAAAATGTGTTTTGGTACAGAACTGGGCTATCTATAAAAAAAAATGATACTTCTTAAATGTAAGCCTGGTCAAGGTCTTCAGGTCAAGTCCTATTTTGCTTTCACCAAAGGTTGAAGTTTGAACAAATCCTTCATATCTTAAATAACTAAGGAAGACTTTATTACTTATCTACTCATTCTCTAAGAGAACATAATTAATTCTTCTATAAGAAGCCATTTCTTGAATGAAGGGAAAAATATATGTCAGTTCTCCCCCATCAAAACAATCTAGTCCTTTTTGGTGTCCATAAGTTATAAATATATACTTTATTTCAAGTTCTACACATATAATGATTTTTTCATGAACTACTTTATGACAGAGGAACAATTAAAACACAAAACCAAAGTGAAAACCCTCATACATCCAAAGGGATTCAATAGGTATTTCAAAAATTAAGCTGGCAAAAAACCAATTGTACATACAGCTGAAAATGTGCAAAGTTGCAGAAAAGCCTTCATAATTAATCCCTCAGTTAATAAGGAACTGAAAACTTCCTGAAGATCTAGGAGGTGAGATTTATTCCCAGTTTAAAAAAAATTATCATGTGATAGGTTTTATACCTTTTTAGCTACAACCAACTCATGCAAAAATTGTTATAATCAATCAGCGACTTGCCTAAGTGTTAACCATATTAGCAAAGTGTGTTGTTACTAGAATATACACATCATATATACTAAAAAAAAGAAAGAAAGAAAGAAAAAGGCTGCTGTAATAGCGTACATTTCTCTGGGTTTATGTGCCATAATAGCTGAAGGGAACGGCAACAACTAATTTTCAGCTGAGACATCAAAGATGGGCTCCTTCCTAAAACATGCTAGCTTCAAGATTAAGACCAAGATAAAGATTCTCATCAGCTTCTCCTATAACCAATGAAAAAATGATCATCTGTTTGTAAAGTCACAATCATAATACTACCTAACCTCTAATAACTCAGATATTCTCTAACAACTTAGATACTCTTAATAACTGCCTTTCATCAACAGTATCAAGCTGCTTTGCCCATGCTAATTAAGCTACATAAATCGCCCCCTGTGAGGAAAGCATTATTAACAGCTGAAGGTTAATCCTTTCAAAGAAAGACTTAGATTTTTCTTGTATATTATTCTGCTGCCTGATTGAAGCGTAAGACAGTTGTCAGAACAAGGGAGTTGCATTTCAAAGATAAAATGTATTATAAAGTTCTCAGAGGTAGACTCTTATACCCCTTTCATGTTCTCAAGTACTTTAATCTAAACCTGAACTAAACAACTTATTTTGCCTTTCACTGAAAATAAGGACAAGTGATAAACCAAGAGAAAGCCATCTAGAACATTAATATCAAGTCCAGGGGAAATTCAAGTTTCTTCATATTAAAATTTAAATTTAAAACTAAGTCTACATTCATTCAAGTAACTTAAATGTATTCACATAACTATTTTTATAAGGGATTAACCTTTTGCACAGAAACTTCTATACTTTGTTTCCAAAGTGTCAACAAAGTACATTCTATTTTCTTTCATTACTGTAAAACAAGATATATTATGTGTTTTTTCCTTCTTCTTCATTTTTATCATATGTTGATTGCATTCCCATTTGTATATTTTTAAAACAAAATATAGACAAAAGAACCCAAACTAAAGCACATAAAATTTTCCCAAATCAAAACAGAAATGTTTTTGTTTTTCCCTAATAATGACATGATGACGTATAAAATTCCCAAAATACAGCAATAACACCATCTCTTCTCCCAGTGGAAAATTTTACCCAGGCAGATGGAATGACAGAAGGTGAAAGAACATTACTATCCTTTGCCCTCAGGCATATACTATCAGCTCAAGTATGAAGCTTATTTCCAACACCTACCAGAAGACTAGAAAAACAATGACTTAAGTAGCATATCATTGAAATGCTGAATCCTAAAGTTATACCTAGTGTTCTGGAACCTTTGATTTTGTCTGGAGGTAAGAATCACAGTATTGGGATTTTACTATGTTCCCACTTTACAGAAGGACTGTGGTTCTTCCATACACCATGTCGAACGTATTTCACACAGGAATCTACATTTAGGTAATGGATAAGTGACACACTGGATTCTAACATGCTGCCATCTAGGCAATTAAACCTTTTTCATTATTAGTATTACTCATTGTTTTGTACAGAGGAAAGAAAGAGACATCTTCAGGTCTTCTCCCAAGGTTACCTATTCTTTGGCTCCTTCATGTAAAAATATGAAAATAATTTTCAGGTTAAGGTAGGATGTTTGGATTTCAGCACAAGCATAAACTCATCCCCTTTGCTACGAGTCTCTTTTCATTTCATGTGACAAATAAAGTGGATATGATGGGTAAAAACATACTCATTACAAAGTCACTTCCAATTCCAAAGACTTACAATTAATGTTCTTCATGTTTTATGTGGCTATTAAAATACTAAATTTTAATAGTAGTAAATGGAATTATTTAACAATGGAATGATCCATTGTTACGCCATGTATTTGTTTCTGTCCTTAAAGACAGGCAGACTATCTCTGAAAAGATCACAAAAACATGACAGAGGAGGCTGCTTCTAGAAAAGGCAACTGAGGCATTAAGTGTGGTGTGGGAGATATCTCACCAACGTATACCCCTTTTGAATTATTTGTATGTTTTGCTATGGCTATGCATCATTCTTTAAAAAGCTTTAAAAAAATTTCTTGTACCAAAAATTATTGACTAAACTTATTACTGTGACAGGAAGGGAAGGAAATGAGAATAGAGTTCTTCATACTGAGTGAATGAAGATGAACTACTTTGAGTCAACACAATTAAGGAAAGACCCTTGACAAAAAAAATAGATAACTGTCTATCTATTAGTAAAGGTCTGAGAAGTACTCTGGTGTTCTCTATAAAATCATAAATCTCTGTGTCAAAATTTCATATTCAAGTTTACATAGGTCCATAATCCCTTATTTCTTTTATGTGCATTTAGTTAAATAATGCTTTGACATTTAAAAAAGAAATTTCTAATGAAATCAGAATTTTTATTATAAATGTTTCACTATAAAAAAGCCATCTAGATTACCTGTAAAAACAAAGAAGCAATATCTATTGGTACATTTCATAACGCCTTTCTCCTGGAAAACATTTACTCTGAAAATGCCTATCTTTTGTATTATCACTGAAAAAAAGAACAAAACTAAAACAGGAGGGCATAGGGGAACGAAAAGGGGAGTGAAAGAAGAGAGAGAAAGAGAGAAGAAAGAGGAGAGAAAAGGGAGGGGAAAAAAGAAAATGTGATACAGTAATCACTTGTTTATCCTCAGGGATATCTTCCAAAACTCCTAGGGGGGGCCTGAAACCACAGATAGCATTGAATCCCATATATACTAAGTTTTTTCCTATATATACATACCTATGATAAAGTTTAATTTATAAGTTAGGCACAATAAGGGTTTAAAATATCAACTAATAAAATAGAATAGGCTCGGCACCTGTAGCTCCAAGCGGCTAAGGCACCAGCCACATACACCAGAACCGGCGGGTTCCAATCCAGCCCAGGCCTGCCGAACAACGACAACTACAACCAAAAAATAGCTGGATGTTGTGGTGGGCGCCTGTAGTCCCAGCTACTTGGGAGGCGGAGGCAAGCGAATCGCTTAAGCCCAGGAGTTGGAGATTGCTGTGAGCTGTGATGCCATGGCATCTACCCAGGGTGACAGCTTGAGGCTCTGTTTCAAAACAAACCCAAACAAATAAATAAATAATAATAAAATAGAACAATTACAACATAATGTAATAAAAATCATATGAATGTGGTCTCTCCAGCTCTCAAAACCACAGTTGACCACAGGTAACTAAAATTGTGAAAAGCAAAACCACAGATTGGGGGTCGGGAGTCGGGTACTAAAGTAATATCTCTACAGGACTAAGAATCACAATTCATTAATATATGTAATATAAATATACACAGATACACACACATACACACTCTTGCTAAATACTTGTTATAGTCCAGGTACTTCTTTTGTTTGTTTTGAGACAGTCTCACTTTGTCACCCTCAGTAGAGTGCTGTGATGTCACAGCTCACAGCAACCTCAAACTCCTGGGCTTCAGTGATTCTCTTGTTTCAGCTTCCCAAGTAACTGGGACTACAGGTACCTGCCACAATGCTCACCTATTTTTAGAGACAAGGTCTCACTCTGGCTCAGGCTGGTCTTAAATCTGTGAGGCCTCGGCCTTCCAAGTGCTGGGATTATAGGCATAAACCACTGCGCCCAGCCCATATGCCACATACTTAAGGACAAAAACATACACTGGGCACAGTGGCTCACACCTGTAATCCCAGCACTGTGGGAGGATGACGAGGAAGAATCACTGGAGCTCAGGAGTTCAAGACTCGCCTGAGCGAAAGTGAGACCCCGACTCATGAAAAAAATGGAAAAACCCAGCTGGGTGCCACGGCAAGTGCTTGTAATCCTAGCAGCTTCTGGAGGCTGAGGTTGCAGTGAGCTACCAAGCCTCTGCACTCTGCTCAGGGGCACAGGGTAGGACTCTGTCTCGACAAAAAAAAAAAAGAAAGAAAGAAAGACAAAAACATAAAATAAAAACAAGCACTATCCTCAAAGATTTTACAATCTAATGGGAAATTAGTTATGCAGTTATGCATATGCAGTTATGAATTGCAGTCTATGTAATAACAACTATGATTTGTTGCGAGGGTTTAGACTGTAGCGAGAAGAGATAATAGCTGGTGTAGCTAAGGGCAGCTACACATGAACCATGCTAAGAAGAAAGTGTTTTTGGTGATTAAGGAAGGAAAAGACATTTAAAACAGGGAAGAGCATGAGAAATGGAAGAGCAGTGTGAAAGAGCAGGTTATATTCAGGCAATAAAAACTAACTTGTTATGGTTGGAGCATACAGTACATGCAAGAACAGGAAGTAAAGGTAAAAAGACACATTAAGGTGGAAGGAAGAATTGTGGAAAATTAAGCTAGAATGATGTGTACAATTTTCTTAAACAATAAAAGAATACTTTAAAAGCAAATTGTGTAAATATGTGCTGGGTGAGGGTGGTGAAAGTGTCTTTTAAAAATACCAAATTTCTCCAGAACGCAAAAACACTATCAGTATACAAATATATGGTACTACTTACCAATTACCTTTACCTATTAATTACCAGTTTCAGTAGACTCTCTACTTGAAAATACATGGTTCGTTAGTTTTGTTTTGTACGTGAACCCCAAAGCATTAAGGCTATATTACTGCCAAATGTCATATAGTTCACATTAGTCATTAATTCAGATTGACTTCCTCCCAAGGAAATTAGTAATATTTAACCAAATAACAATACATGGCACATCTGCCTCTATAAAATCAGGCATGAACATTGAAAGTACTTGAACAAATATAAGCCCCAGGAGTATTTATACTTAGCAATACTTTAAGAGTTCAAGAATCCTGGCGATTCAGTGCTGAATCTGAAAGAGTGATTGTACTGTCAACTTTTATGCCTATTTTGAGAAGCTCTCTAAATGTTACCTAGATAATATAATTTTATTCACAAAACATTAATAGCACAAGTACTATATAGGTAAGTTTGCCTCAGTAAAATTTTTTAGCCTATTTTATACACACACACACTGAGACTATTTGTTATCTTTGTGACACACTATGGGACTATCCTAGAAACGTATTTATTCCTATTTATTATTACTTCTGTAAGACAGTCAAAGATCAGTAAGATAGCCAGATAGCCTGGCTATAAAAGAAACTAAATATTTGACTTAAATTATATCATTACTGGGCCTTGCTTTTTTTCATCCATGAAAATCCTAACTTTTTCCTAAATAATGTAAAAATTATATAGTGAATACTTTTTTCCTAAGTATATAAAATTTACTATTTTTGTAAAAATTAATACTTACTAAAGTGTAAGAAGTAATGAAAAAGTATGTAGAGGGGGAAAAAAACCCTCAAATACTATCATATAGAAATAGCTACCAGCTATACTAACATTCTCTAGCCATTTCAGTACATATGCAGAAATAAATTAAAAAGGTTTTTTATATAATAAAATTAGATATCTGTGTTTTTAAAATATAATACATTTTATTTTACTTGAATTTAACTCAAGTACAAATTTGGTAAAAATTCATGAATTCCTCAATTTCAAATGGATATTTTCTAAAAGATCTACAGTTTGGGCCAGGCTTAGTGGTTCACACCTGTAATCCTGGCACTCTGGGAGGCTGAGGCGGGTGGATTGCTTTGAGCTCCCTGGTTCGAGACCAGCCTGAACAAGAGCAAAATCCCATCTCTAAAAATAGCTGAGTGTTGTGGTGGGTTCCTGAAGACCCAGCTACTTGGGAGACTGAGGCAAGAGGATGGCTTGAGTCCACAAGTTTGAGGTTGCAGTGAGCTATGATGCCATGACGCTCTACCAAGGGTGACAAAGTGAGACTCTGTCTCAAAGAAAAAAAAAAAAAGATGAAAGGTTATAAAAAAAGAAAAACATTAAAAAGCTGTTTAATCATGTCCTTGTATTTTTAATTTTAGATATTATTGACTGAAACGTGAGAATACTCATGTCCAACTCCAAATCTGTCAGCATGTTATTTCCCACACTATAAGTTATAATATTATGTTTCATAATCATAATAATTATGAAATATACTTAAATGTCTAGCATTTCATATTAAATGGTATCATTATCAGTTTTATCAATTTCTTTTTTATTTATTTATTTAGAGACAGAATCTCTCTCTGTCACCCTTGGTAGAGTGCTGCAGCGTCATAGCTCATAGCAATCTCAACTCTTTTTTAAGAGACAGAGTCTCACTTTGTTACCGTCAGTAGAGTGCAGTAGCATCACAGCTCACAGCGACCTCTGGCTCTTGGGCTTAGGTGATTTTCTTGCCTCAGCATCCCGAGTAGCTGGGACTACAGGTGCCCACCACAACGCCTGGATATTTTTTTGTTGCAGCTTGGCCAGGGCCAGGTTTGAACCCATCACCCTCGGTATATGGGGCCGGTGCCCTACTCACTGAGCCACAGATGCCGCCCAACCTCAAACTCTTGAGCTCAAGTGATCCTCTTGCCTCATTCTCCCAAGTGGCTGGGACTACAGGCACTCACCACAACCCTTGATTCATTTTTTAGTAGAGACAGGGTCTCCCTTTGCTTAGGCTGGTCCTGAATGCCTGAGCTTAAGGGATCTACCCACCTTTGCCTTCCAGAGTGCTAGGACCACAGGGTGAGCCACCACAACTGCCCTAGTTTATCTTTTAAATGGCTTAATTTCATAATTAAGTGATTTTTTTAAAGAGGGACTTCTGTCCCTGTTGGTATAATGGTTGAGGGGGGTGGGGAAACAACTTATGGGTTTGGGGGAATGTCTCCTATTGAATTTATACTAAAAGGTATCTTGGCTAAAATTATATTCTTGGATCACATTTTCTTTGTATCAAAAGTATATAAAGATTGCTACAATGGTATCTAGCATTAACTGATCAGTCCTAGGAAGAAGTTTACTAAGAGTTTGATTTCTCCCCCTTTTAAATAATATGTTCTTTCTAGATACTGAAAAAATATCAAAGGTCTATCATTTAACCTACATTATGTCAAAGCAATCAAAATTCACAGGACCTAAGATATTACTCCAACTTGAGGATTTAACTGTTTATTCTTTTCAGAGGAAATGTCTTTATTTTATCTTCAAGTAATTTTTTCTTTTACGTTTTTCATTTTCTACTTAGTGCAATTATTTTAATGCTAGATGTTTGTTGGTTCTCTATGTGCATTTTATTCTCTGTATTTTAATCTCTTGCTTTTTTGTCCATATTGTCTGTGGTTATATCAAGGTTTTCTTCAATGTCAGTAGTTGAATTTTTGGCAATTGTTTCTACCCCTTGCTATTTCTACTGTATTTATTGTTCCAGTAATTAGGTTACAAGATACCATTCAGCAAATTTCTTTCTGGGCAAAGTAGTCCAACTTGCATATGCGGAGTCCTGTCAGGCTACAGGAAATCAGAGATTAATATTCCCAAAGAAAACGACAGTACCTATCTTTACACTATTATGTTACACCTTATAAAAAATCTCATTTACTTTTCTTTGCTCCTTGTCTAAAAATATAAGTAATCACAGTTAAGTAAAAGGAGGAAGCAGCTTAAAATAGCCATATTTTTATAAGAACATGCTTATATTACTTCCTATATTTCATATTACATGTAGGTAGAACTTTACCTTGGCTATCATTTCAAATCAACCATTCTGCACATTAGAGAATTATTACTTGTGTATAAATATATACACATATATGTAATATACACATACACAGAGAGAGACAGTGCAAAAGTATATGTGTGAGCATCCTAAACAGTTGTATTAGGAGACAAACAAAATATTAACAGAATTGTTTTTAAATAAATGAATCAAAGGCTGGGCACAGTGGCTCACACCTGTAATTCTAACATTCCGGGAGGCCAAGGTGGATGGACTGCCTGAGCTCATGAGTTTGAGACCAGCCAGAACCAGAGCGAGACCCCGTCTCTAAAATAGCCAGGCATGTGGCAGGTGCTGTCCCACCTACTCGCGAGACTGAGGCAAGAGAATTGCTTAAGCCCAAGAGTTGGAGGTTGCTGTGAGCTCTGTCACCACGGTACCCTACAAAGGGCAACAAAGTGACTCTCTGTCTAAAATAAATAAATAAATATTTAAACATTTAGGGATTTTCTATTAAAACCATTAAATACTCAATTTATATATAATCCCAAAATGTAATATGGTACTATAACCAGTGGCAACATTATTAAGTCTAAAAAAACAAAGAGTTATTTTGAAGTTCAGAAACTTGGGTTCTACTCTGGACTCTGCCAGGAGTAAGCTATATCACTTTGGGAAAAATATTTAGTATGCCATTTACTATTCACTTTATTTAGTTGTAAAAATGAAAGGGTAATAGGTAAGACTGTAAAAGTCCTGTTCAGTTCTTTAATTTTATGAACATGTAAGAAAATTATGATCCTAGGTATAGTCTAAGCCAGACTACAAGATGACCCCTCAGGGAGTCCTACCTTCTGGTATAGTCTCTCTTATGTAGTCTGATCCCACAATAAATAGCAATGGCATATAGTAACCTATTCAGTATTGCATAATGATGAGATGTGACTTCTGATGCACAGCTCATAAAAGACATTGCAGCTTTTGCCCTTGCTCTCCTGAATCACTTATTCTGGGGAGTAACCAGATAACATCTTGTAAAACACTTAAATTATATTTGGGGGTAATAATCTGTTATATAGCAATAAATAACTAATGAATCAAGCCAATAAAACAATGTATATTCTGAGTAGCTTTCTTTTTAAAAAATTTAACCCATTTTCTCAAATGGATACTGTTCAAAGAAAGGGTAGGGAATCAATAAGATACATATTAATATTTAGAGGTATCTAAAGTAAAGAATGTAATCCTAATTGCAAAATATAATTTCTTTATAGACATTCCTAACAGTTTGGTATATGGATTCAATTTCATAACCTTTTCCTAAAGTTATGTATTGATGGATGGATGGATATATCTTTCACATCAAGTATATAACTCAAACACTAGTACTTGTAAACAGTATGAATTAAAAGTTTAATATGTCATTCTAACAAGTTGCTTGAGATGTAAACTTCATAGTTATTTTTGTAGGAAATCATATTATATTGTTTTACATTCTGAAAGTTACAATATATTTATATGAGACTAAACTTAATACCTAAATGTGATTTACAAAAACTGTCAAGAACATCCTTTATACTTCAGATGATGTATTTAATCTGGGTCAGAGGCCATCTTCTGACTTAACAAATTCTAAAGATTAGTTGGCCAGGTATTCTCTATTTGTCTTTTCTGGTGGAAAATAAAGTGCCTTACTTTGAAGCATATGGGGTTTGTTAACACAGGAAAAACTCACTTTACTGCACTTTGATTTATTGAGCTTCATAGATAATGTGGGGTTTTTTACAAATTGAAGGTTAAGGTACAATTTTCCCCACAGCATATACTCATTTTATGTCTTTATGTCATATTTTGATGAGTATTTGAAACTACTTTACTATTATTATATCTGTTATGGTGATCTGTGATTAAGTGATCACTGATGTTAGTACTGCAATTGCTTTTCTTTGAGACAGAGTCTCAAGCTGTTGCCCTCTGTCGAGTGCTATGGCATCACAGCCCACCATAACCTCAAACTCTTGGGCTTAAGCAATTCTCTTGCCTCAGCCTTCCAAGTAGCTGGGACTACAGGAGCCTGCCACCACTCCCAGCTATTTTTTTTGTAGCAGTTGTCATTGTTGGCTAGCTGGCCTGGGCCAGGTTCGAATCTGCCAACTTTGGTGTATGTGGCTGGCACCGTAACCACTGTGCTATGGGTGCCGAGCCTGCAATTGTTTTCTGATTGCCAGAGACCAGGCTTATGTAAGACAGTGAACTTAATAAATGCTGTGTATGTTCTGACCAGCCACTTCCCAGTCTCTCTTCCTCTCCCTGGGCCTCCCTAGTCCCTGAGACACAACAATATGGAACTTACATCAATTAATAACCCTACAATGATTTCTAAGTATTAAAGTGAAAGGAAGAGTCTTACACCTCTTTCACTTTTCAAAATCTGGAAATGATTAAGCTTAGTGGTAAAAGCAAGTTGAAAGCCAATACAGGCCAAAAGCTAGGACTCCTGTGGCAACAACCAAGTTTTGAATGCAAAGGAAAAATTCTTAAGGAAAATTAAAAGCACTACTCCAGTTAGCATATGAATGATAAGAAAGCAAAACAACCTACTTCTGATATGGAGAAAGTTTTAATGGTGTATGGAGAGGGTCAAACCAGCTACAACATTCCCTTAAGCCAAAGCCTAATCCAGAGCAAGGCTCTAACTCTCTTTAGTTCCATAAAGGCAGAAACAGGTAAGGAATCTGCAGAAGAAAAGATGGAAGCTTGCAGAAGTTGGTTCACAAGGCTTAAGCAAAGAAGCTGTCTCCAGAATATAAGTGCCAAACATGAAATGTGAAATGGTGATGTAAAAAGCTATAGCAAATTATCTAAGTGGTCAGGCACAGTGGCTCATGCCTGTAATCCCAGCTGCCAAGGAGCGTGGATTGCCTGAGTGAGCTCACAACTTTGAGACCAGCCTGAGCTACAGTCAGACCCTCACTTCTAACAACAGGCAGGCATTTGTGTCAGATGCCTGTAGTACTAAGGAGGCTAAGGCAAGAAGATCACTTGAGCCCAAGAGTTTGAGGTTAAGACTTTGTCTCAAAAAAAACAAACAAACAAACAAACAAAAAAACACCTGAACAAATAGTCTAAAAGATATAGCTATGATCATTCATGAAGGTAGTTACATTCAATAACAGGTTTTCAATGTAAACAAAAAAAGCTTTTATTGAAAGATGTCACCTATGACTTTTACAGCTAGAGAAGTCCTTATCCGGCTTCAAAGCTTCAAAGGACAGGCTGACCCTCTTGTTAGGGGCCAATACAGCTGTTAACTTTCAGTGATCATTCACCATTCCAGAAATTCCAGGGGCCCTTAAGAATAATACTAAATCTATTCAGCCTGGGCTCTCAATATAACGGAACATCAAAGGCTGGCAGCCAATACATTGGTTTATAGCATGCTTACTAAATATTTTAAGGTCACCAATAAGACCTATTGCTCAAGAAAAAAAAAATCCTTTGGTGGCACCTATAGCTGACCACATACGCCCAGCCTGGCGGGTTTGAACCTGGCCCATACAGCTAAAACAGCAATGACAACTGCAACAACAACAAAAAAAATAGCTGGGTGCTGTGGCATGTGCCTGTATACTTGGGAGGCTGAGGCAAGTGAATCGCTTAAGCCCAAGAGTCTGAGGTTGCTATGAGCTGTGACATCATGGCACTCTATCCAGGGTGACAGCTTGAAGCTCTATCTCCAAAAAAACAATCCTTTCAAACTATTACTGTTCCTTGACAAAGCATCTGGTCACTCAAGAGTTCTCATGAAGATGTACAGAGTTGATGTTATTTTCACACCTGCTAACACAAAAACCATTCTGTAGCACACAAATCCAGGAGTAAATTTGACTTTCAAGGCTTAATGCCGGTACTTAAATACATTTCATAAGGCCATAAATACCAAGCATAGATAGAGATTCCCCTGATGGATCTGAGCAAAGTCATTTAAAACCTTCTAAAAAGGATTCATCATTCTAGATGCCATTAAGACATCTGTGATTCATGGGAGGCAGTCAAAATATCACTACTAAAGTTTGGAGAAACTGTCTCCAAACATCATGGATGACTTGAGGGTTCAAGACTACAGTGAAGGAAGCAAATACCTATATGATGGAAGTAACGTGAGAACTAGAATTAGATGTGCAACATGAAGTTGTGACTGAATTGCTTACAAACACATGATAAAACTTAAATGAATAAGGAGTTGCTTGTTATGGATAAACAATGAAAGTGGTTTCTTGAGATGGAATCAATACCTGGTGAAGACCCTGTAAATATTGTTGAAATGACAACAAAGGATTTAGAAAATTCAAATCCAAGAAGCTGTAGGATTTGAAAGGAGTAACTCCAATTTTGAAAGAAGTTCTACCATGGGTAAAACGCTAGCAAACAGCATTACACACTACAGAAAAATCTTCTGTGAAAAATGTTATGCAGCAAACTTTATTGCTGTCTTATTTTAAGAAACTGCCATAGCTGCCACAACTTTCAGTAACCACAACCCTGATCAATCAGTAGCCATAAACACTGAGGCTAGACCCTCTACCAGCAAAAAAGATAATGACTCACTGGAAGACTCTCATGATCAGAAGCATTTTTTACAACCAGGAAGTACTATGCTGATGCTTCTTACTTTTCTCAGCTGAGATGTATAATTCCCACATCCACTCTTCAACTTACTGTTTACCCCAATATTGTCTCTAATGTTATTACTGCATTCTAACCCATTATACTACTATGTGTGTACCCTAAAATTGCATTCAATGTAAGTCCATTACTAGCCCCTTCATGACTAATACTTCTTACTAGCAATTTGCAATGTCTAATGCAAATCTTAATTATAAGCTATTAGAGATCAAGGTAAGGTCAAAGTAATTTTCTTAGCATAGCCTCATGTGCTATTACGAATTTAGTAAGTGCATTTTAATGAAGAGAAGGAAAAAACTTATAGGCTTAGATTCTATTTCTAAGTCTAAATAAATTTTACCCTGTTAGCATAAACAGGTTGCTTAATATTTATGTGACCAACTATAAAACATGAATGATGACTGTTTCTTTTGCCCAGGATGATTAAGTTAAGCAATTAATGCTTGGGAGGCATCCACTTTGTAGTGATACCCAGTGTTTTCTACTATTTCAGCAATTGGTTGTCTATTAGGAACACACAGTTATTCATGTTATTTAATGTCATCATTCACAGCAACCATAGGAAGTCAGGCATTAAGGCTGGGCATGGTGGCTCATGCCTCCCAGAACTTTGGGAGGCCATAGCAGGAAGAACTGTTTGAGGCCAGGAGTTCAAGATCAGCCTGGGCAACACAGAAGTACCCAGTCTCTACAAAAACCTTAAGAATTAGCTCTAGTATTCACACATTGCAAAGTAGTTAATGCAGATTCACTTTAGCTATATGGCATTTATATGTGGAAGAGAAAATTCAAACACAAAGTTTAAATTTTTGCAATTGAGTTACTTAAGATTTTAATATTTTTATTCATATGACACCTTTCTCTATGAATGGTACATCCTTCCCTAGAAGACTTTCTGAGTAGTGATAATGAATAATTAAAACTCCTATGTTTTAAATAAAGCTTAGAGTAGGATATTGTAATTCCTGTACCTGAAAGCATGGAACACTTTAAAAATCATATTCAGGTGTAAGAGCTAAATTATGAGCAATAAAGCCCATTCTATGCTTCTATTTAACCTAGTCTATCATTTATCCTGTTTTTTTAAAGACATAACAGATTTAACTGAATATCATCATCTACCCCAATCTACTTTCTCTACTAGATTCTAGATCCAAAGATTTATCTCCGGGTGAACAGTTCCTATAAAGAATATCTAAATTTTCTGAATCCTAATTCATCGTGTTAACAATTTTACATAAGCTATTTCTTTCCCCTTATAAGAAAGATGAAAACAAGTATTCTGAGTTCTATGAAAGCAAATAAGATCACATGCTTTTTGGATTACCATCTACCATTAGTACCTACCATTAAAATCTATTTATTGAGGACTTACTAATACATAGGAATTCTTCTATATATTAAAATCTCATTTAAAACTAAGCAACATTGCAAAATAGGTATTATTTTTGCCATTTTATCAGTGAAGAAACTGAGGATTAAAAGATTAAGAGACTTTTTTAAAACCACTAAGTTAGTAAGTGAGTGGTAGACTTGGGATCTAAATTCAAATCTTAGAAGCCCATGCTCCTTCCATTTCCCTAGACTATTCCTTTCTAATACCAGATCTCCACCCACTAAGCTCCACATCTGCTCTAAATACAAGCTGCCTCTTGGAGGCAAAGAGAAGAAAACATTAGAATAGCTGAACATATAATAAACACAAGAAGAAATCAGAAACACAAAGTAGTTTATAAAGATTTATAATAAAGTCAATAGGAACCTAAGAATAATATTGGACTTTAATTTCAGATCATGTCCATACTCATGTGCAACATGCATAACAAACAATTCGAGAAATTACAGGAGACAAAAGCTAATAATGAGGATATTCTGGTTCACACAAACTTTTGGTTATTAAACCCCTATAAAGGACCAGCAAGTAAATAGTCTAAGTTTTATGGCTACAAATAGCCTCTGTTGCATATTTCCCATGAATTTGTTTTTTCTCCAACCATTTAAAAATGTAAAACCATTCTTTATCCTGAAGGCTATTAAAATAAAAACAACAACAAGGGGCAGGGGTTGGATTTGTCCCACTGTTCATCAGTCCCTGTTAAACCCACACTCCCCTCCCCCCAAAAAAATGCAAACAACCATCTCTAGCAAATGAGCTATTATAAGGATCCCTAGTGAGAAGGGAGCCAAATTCAATTTAGACTTGAATAGTTTATTATTCATATGAAAGCTACACTTACTTATTTGGGTTCAATAGTTGATTGACTCCAATTGCATTTTTATCTATATTTTGAAGGCTGAATTATAAATATTCATGAATGCAAGTTAAGGCCAGGCACCATGGCTCACTCCTGTAATCCAGGCACTCTGGGAGACTGAGGCAGGTAGATTACCTGAGCTCACAGGTTTGAGACCAGCCTGAGCCAGAGCAAGACCTCATCTCTAAAAATAGCCCGGCAATGTGGCAAGCACCTGTAGTCCAGCTACTTGGGAGGTTCAGGCAAGAAAATCTCTTACCCCCAAGAATTTGAAGTTGCTATGAAGTGTGATGCCACGACACTCTACCAAGGGTGACAAAGTGAAACTCTGTCTTAAAAAACAAAACAAACAAACAAACAAAAACACTAAAAGTGAAGTTCACTGTTATGGGAATGTATAGTCTGAAATAGTAGTAACAGTAACATGGTTAGCATTCTAATTGTGGTAAAAATGCCACCTACCTCAACTTAAGAACATCTCAAAACAGACTTGAGCCACTAAAAACATTTCATGTTTAATAAAAAATATCACATTATGTTATTCTATACTTCCTAGAGTCATGCTATTTCAATTTATTGGTTTTGTTTTGTATTTACCAGTGTAGAGATTATGAGAAAACTTGCCCTTTTTCCCCTGAAAGTTCACTGAAACATCAACTCACAGTTAAGGCAGATTCATAAGAGAAATGTTTACTTCCAAATACCATGTGCATGTGGGGTACCACAAGAGTGATTACCCAATATCTCAGTAATCATTGGACACGTTTACAGATGTCTTTTTGAAGGGAGAGGGAGAATGTGCAGTACTAGTGCACCAAGTGGTTTCTAGGGAGGAAAAACACATGGGGGGGAACTTGTAAATTACCTGGACAGACAGGTATCGTGTTTTGTTTTGTCTTGAGACAGTCTTACTATGTTGCCCTCGGTAGAGTGCTGTGGCATCACAGCTCATAGCAACCTCCAACTGTTGGGCTTAAGCGATTCTCTTGCCTCATCCTCCCAAGTAGCTGAGACTACAGGTGCCTGCCGCAATACCTGGCTATTTTTTGTTGCAGTTGTCGTTGTTTACCTGGCCTGGACGGGCTTTGAACCCATCAGTCTTGGTGTATGTAGCTGGTGCCATAACCACTGTCCTATAGGCTCAGAGCCAGGTATTGTGTTTTAAATGACTTTGGCCAGGTGTGCTAGCATTCAGGAAGAGGAAAGGTAAGTCAGCTTACCCCTCTTTGGTTCCCTGATCTGGTCAGTGTGGCTTTATGCAGATAGAGGAGATGCTTATCTATGCACATAAGCCCCTTCCAATGCTTTGACTGTGAATGGCCTTTAACTAAAAATATTCTTTTTTTTTTTTTTTTTGAGACAGAGCCTCAAGCTGTCCCCCTGGGTAGAGTGCCATGGTATCACAGCTCACAGCAACCTCCAACTCCTGGGCTCAAGCGAGTCTCCTGCCTCAGCCTCCCAAGTAGCTGGGACCACAGGCGCCAGCCACAACGCCTGGCCATTTTTTTTTGGTTGCAGCCATCATTGTTGTTTGGCAGGCCCGGGCTGGGGATTTGAACCCGCCACCTTAGGTGTATGTGGCTGGCGCCTTAGCCGCTTGAGCCACAGGCGCCGAGCCAACTAAAAATATTCTTTATGTCAATTAGTCATAATTTGGGGTAAAATTTCCTTAGCTCCTTCACTAGCCATGTGTTATAAGGCAAATCACTTACCTTCTAAATAAAATAATATATGTAAAAGTGTTAGTTTACAATGAAAATCTCCACGTTATTATTATTGAGCACAATAAAATATGTTAAAAAGACATGGTCCCTGTTGTGGCAGTTGGTTCTAAGATGCCCCCACTGATTTCTGTCTTCCAGTATTCAAGCCCTTGGGACATCCCCTCTTCAAGTGTGAATGGGACCCATGATTTGCTCTAATCAATAGAATACTATAAAGGTGATGGGATATAACTTCCATAATTGTGTTACAAAGAACTGAAACTCCACCTTGTTAGCAGATTCTCTCCCTCGCTGGCTTTGATGAAACAAGCCTATGAATCATCAATTATCTACTACAGTCTGGAACTGCTGAGTTCAAGTGATCCTCCTGTTTCAGCCTGGAGCTGAGACTTCAGGTTGAATACCACAGTGCCTGCCTTTTACTCCTTCTTTTACTCTGAAATTTATCCAGTGCCTTTCACTAAGGTTTATAATTTCCTTCCTATTTATACTATTAATAGTTTATATTGTTTGATTTAGAAACTATAAAAAATTCCACTTGACTCTATTTGCTTTTTAAAATCATACCACTTGACTCTATTTGTTTTTTAAAATCATACAGCTATCGCTAGAAATCTTAAACATGTACTATTTCCCAAACAGTGAAAGTTAATTTACTCTAATTTTCTTTTGTTGGTGGTAATTCTGATATTACATATCAGTATATTAATATGAATGAGGAATATAATTATGATTAGTAATGAGAAAGCATAATCTTACCCTTCATTCTATAATACATAGATGATTCCTATTAAACCATCTTTGTTGGGGGTAGGGAATGAATAGAGCTTGACATAAAGAGGAAAAGCAATTTTTCTCTACCAGATAGAGTTCCAGCTGATACTATAAATTAGAAGAAAATTCAACAGCCCAATTCTTCCCCCTGAGCCAAATCCAAATACACAGACTTTCCTATTCATTATGTTAAGATAACCTACAGGAGCTTTTAAAAGAACGCCCTAATCCAAAACAGAGAGCATACCAGAGCAGAAGGGTTTCAAATAATAAATGTATATTGTGCTGTTGCTTAATAGAGTCTGCTATAAATGTCTATTAGGTCACATGGATTAATAGTGCTATTGATGTCAACTATATCCTTACTAATTATCCGCCTGCTAGATCTATCAGTTGCTAGAAGAAGGGCCTCAAATTCTCTAGCTATAGTAGTAAATTTATCTATTTTTCCTTAAAATATTTCCTTAAATATTTTGGCTGATGTATCTGACACTCTTTTGTTAAGGGTATACACGTTCAGGTTATTATGTCTTCTTAGAGAATTTGCTCCTTTATCATTATTCAATGCTCCTTCTTTACCTCTGATAATTTTCCTTGTTAAGTATGCTTAACGGTAAATAAGGAAGGAAATTGATAGACGTGAATACCATAATGGCCTATGGTTTAATCTACTGGACCCACACACACAATGAACAGTGTTAGTGGAAGGTTATAATTAGATGGCAGATGCTGTATACATTATAATCTATGTCACATATTCTAGGGATGTAAGTACACTTCTTACATGAGAGATGGGCAATTATAGAGAAGATAGCCTACAGCAGATCTTCCAACCAACCAATTAGAACAAAGGCTTCCCTCCTCTCTAAAAAGCTTCTCAAACAAAAATAAGACATGATTTGTGAAGAACTACATGAGTTCTTTCTACCAGTATCACTGTTCCATATTTCTGTTGCCTGAATAAATTTTTACACCAAAATGTTTATATCCTGGCTATAATCCACCTGGGCATATTACACATGACTCAAAAAAAAAAAAAAGGTAATTCTTTGTGGTCTGTAAATTTGCAGTTTTATACCTAACATCTAAATTCTAGAAGAAATTCTTCTGCTTTCCTGGGCAAAAATAAATAAATGAAGAAATAAAACAAAGCTTATGAATAGGCCAAAAGTCACATGCAAGTTTTTTAAACTTGTGTTCTCAAAAGTAAATGCCTTTTAAATAAAAAGGATTAACTTAGTGTCAATAAGTCATTCTTTAGATTGTATAACTCTGTGGGATTCTGATACCCATTAAGTCTGAGCTTTACTGTTCAAGGGAATTTCTAGACAAACTTCAACAATTTTTCCAGATATTTTCTGGAAAATTTCAACTGCGACTAAGAAGAAATGTGGCTGGTTCAAATTCCAAGGAGCAAAAATTCTGTGAGCTGACAGAAATTTCAGATTAATAAAGGTGAGACAAAACAAATATGAAATACAAAAGGCTGAAGAAAGTTATGTTTTCTAAATTTTTAAAAGAAAACCTACTACCTAATGTGCTAGCAATTAACAAGTAAGACAGAAATTTTGAGAAAATGGCTCAGTGCCCATAGCTCAATGGTTAGGGCACTGGCCACATACACTGAGGCTGGCAGGTTCAAGCCTGGCCTGGGCCTGCTGAACAACAATGACAATTGCAACAAAAAAACAGCTGGGTGTCATGGCAGATGCCTGTGGTCCCAGCTACTTTGGAGGCTGAGGCAGGAGAATCGCTTAAGCCCAAGAGTTTGAGGTTGCTGTGAGCTGTGACACCATAGCACTCTGCCAAGGGCAACATAGTGAGACTCTATCTCAAAAAAAAGAAAAGAAATATGGAGAAAATACAAATGGAAGCATGTAGAAAGCCTAAATACCAAAGCAAACAGATTCAATCATTAATTTTAGTCTAAATGTACATTACTGCATGTCTAGATTAATATTGTAAGAGATTATTGTTTCCCAAATAGTCTCTTATCTCCAGTCAGGGATATACGCCATATCCATGTGAAAATCTAAATCTTCCCTAACACTTTTCACTGTGTCATACCTCTCTATCAGGTATGCTTAAAACCACTAAGATTTGATCTGATCCAATCTACCCAATCTTGCTTCTGGTTGTAATGAGGCTGGTAGGAAAAATATAGCTACAAATTCTTTGTAGTTCCTCCAACCAAGAGGTGAAGTCTATTTCTTCCATCTTTCAATTTCCTAAGACCAACAGAATATGGTAGAATGATGTTGTGTTACTTCTGATGCTCAAGAGATCTTGCAATTCCTGCTCTTGCCCTCTTGGAACACTGTATATAAGAAATTTGTGCTATCCTGCCAGAAAGGAAACATGGAAGGGAATTAGCTGATGGTCTCAAGGTAAGTGAGGTTAACTTGGACTACCCAACCACAATTAAGCCACAAAAGTAACCCTCCATGAAATTTTTTTTAAAAGCCTAGCTGATGCCAGCCTAAATTAAAAAATCTAGAGTAAGTAATGTGGTTGTAGCTTTAAACCTCTACATTTTTACATCATCCTATATTATATCAAATTATATCATACCATATTACATTACAAATACAATTCTGTTTTATAACCCCAATTTTAAAAAGAATTGAATAATAAGAAATAATTCAGTTTTTAAAAATAGACAACAGGCTGGGCATAGTGGCTCACACCTATAATTCCAACACTCTGGGAGACCAAGGTGCGTAGATTGCCTGACCTCAGGAGCTCCAGATTAGCTTAAGCAAGAGCAAGAGCCCGCTTCTAGAAAACAGCCGGGCACTGTGGCGGCCACCTGTAGTCCCAGGTACTTTGGAGGCTGCAGCAAGAGAATCACTTGAGCCCAAGAGTTTGAGGTTACTCTGAACTATAACGCCCTACTAACTCTACCAAGGGTGAGTGACAAAGTAAGACTGTCTTTAAAAAAAATAAATAAATAAATAA
Organism: Otolemur garnettii; assembly: GCF_000181295.1. NCBI lineage: Eukaryota > Metazoa > Chordata > Mammalia > Primates > Galagidae > Otolemur > Otolemur garnettii. The sequence continues at coordinate 4,887,698 of NW_003852510.1, forward strand.
ATCTGACTGAGTACAGCAGTGGCTCACACCTATAATCCTAGCACTCTGAGAGACTGAGGCAGGTGGATTACTTGAGCTCATGGATTCAAGACCAGCCTGAACAAAAGCGAGACCCCATCTCTACCAAAAATAGAAAAACTGACGCAAGAGGATCACTTGAGCTCAAGAGTTGGAGGTTGCTGTGAGCTACAATGCCATGGCACTCTACCCAGGGCAACAGCTCGAGACTCTGCCTCAAAAAATAAAAAATAAAAACACCTAAACATCATTTATTATAAAAATGCAAATTAAAACGTCAAGGAGATAACACTACATATTTATTAGAATAGCTAAAACAAAATAACTGCCAATAGCAAGTAGTATTGGTATTTATTTACCCAAGAGAAACAAAACTTAATGTTTACATAAAATCTTATAAGGGCAAAAGTTAATAAATAGTGCCTTTCTTCATAACTGCCCCCCAAATGGAAACAATCCAACATTCATCAACAGGTAAATGGATTTTTCTATAGTTTGAATGTGATTTGTCTCCATAAAAATTCATGTTAAAATTTGATGCCTGGCAGGGTATGGTAGCTCACAATCTGGGATGCAGAGGCAGAGGCAGAAGGATAGCTTGAGTTCAGGGGTTTGAAGTTGCAGTGATTATATGATACACCACTGCACTCTCCTATACTCCAGCTGGGGCAAAAAAACAAAAACCCGGCCCAAAAAAAAAAAAAAAATTCAAAAACAGACCTCCAACTTGGTAGTAATGTTTGGGTCACAGGGACATAGCAGTGTTTGGGTCATAGGGTCATGATTCTTCATGAATACATTAATGTTGTCCGTCAGGGCTGAGTGAGTTCCCACTCGCATGGTAACTGATGAGTTCTAACTTTTTGCACATACCCATTACCCTTCTGACTTAGGCCATAAGTGAAAGGAGCCTGAGGCCCACACCAGATGCAGCTGTCCAATGTAGGATTTTTCAACAACCAGGATCATGAACCAAATAAATCTTTCTTATATAAATTTTCCAGTCTCAGGTAGTGCTATAGAACACTAAAGAGACTAAAAAACCTCTATCCAATGAAATAGCACTCAACATTAAAAGGGAATAAAACTACTACTCAGCAATAAAAACAACTAAACTACCAATACACACAGTAACACTAATGAATATCAAATACACTTTGTTAAATTTAAAAAGCCAGAATCAAATGGACACATACTACAGGATTCCATTTACATGACATTCAGGGACAGGAAAAAAGCAGGACAGAAAACAGATCAGTAGGTTAAGGTGACCAGACGTCCCGCTTTTGGTGGGACAGTCCCAATTTTTTAATAATTTGGTTAACAACTTGTCTCGTGTCCTGTGGTATTTTTAAAAAGTCCTGATTTTTGGAAAGAATGCACGACAGGCTAGGGAATGGCGGGAGAACCGGAAGGGAATATACGGTTTTCAGCTGCCATGTGGCTACTTTACCAGGATATGAGTTTTATATTATTTTTGTTAATTTTATAATGTTAAACTTTAATAAATAATTGTTGAGAACTGATTATCAAAAACTGCTTATCAAAGTTTGCATTGTTAATTCATTGTTAAAATTCGACCACTATTGTTTGGACTTAATGAACGATGGCATTTTTTGGCATTGGCAAGGACAAAAACATTTTGTAACTGTCTCACAGACAATACACATCATACTGCATGCTAGTGCTAGTTAAACAAGTGATGTCAACACATCAGCTATTCAGATAATTTAGGTAAGTAATTTATTTATTTCATGAATTTAGCAGACAGTACTCATATTATTTATATTTTATAGTGGCAGCAAAAAGTCTAGCCCCAGCCTTGAAAGTGACACGACTTATGAGGTATCATTATTAAAAAAATATAATGATAAGGAAAAGGTTAAATCTTGGGCATCAGCAAAAATCACAACAGAAAACAAATGGTTAGAAATATTTCATCATTTTGAAACAAACCATGTTCCATACAATAATGCACTAAAAATCATGGGATACACGCTGTCCTTATGAGGAACTAATGCTGCAACTGAATGCGTTTTTTCTATGGTAAATAAAGTGTGGACATTAGAAAAATCACAATTAAGTGTTGAGACTTTGAAAGCCATTTTATGTGTGAAATATAATTTAACAAATTCTTGTGAAAAATTTTAAACAACAGCAATCTACTAAAAAAAATTCACTCAAATGAGAAATATGCCAAAGAATAAAATAATACTATACATAATTTTTATTGTATTATATTTGTAAATTGTACTTATGTTGAAATTAAAAAATATATATTACAATACTATTTTTGTGTTCTATGAAAATTTTTGTTGCTCCATGTAGACCAAATTTTTAATTAAAAACCCTTCCCACCACCACCCCGCCCCCGGTCAGTGGTGTCCCGCTTTACCAATGTTAAAATCTGGTCACCTTACAGTAGGTGCCAGGGTCAGGAGACTGGGGACACAATTTGACTATAAGAGGGAAAAACAGAACTTTGGAAGGAAGTAAAATTCTTCCGTAATTTGATTGTGGTGATGATTACACACAGTATTTGCCAAAACTCATAGATCTCTAGGCTAAAAATAGTGAATTTTATTATATGGCAATTATTTATCACTAAGTCAGATTTACACACATACACAGAGCAATCTCCCCTCCCATACATGGTGCTTGTACATCTGCACTCCTCAAAGAAATAATTTTAAAATTATTTTCCTAAATCTGTAATATTATCAACAAAAATTAGCAAAATGTAGCCAGAACTTTGATTAACTGCTTTTAAAATTATTGTTCTAATCACTCATAATTTTCTAATCTATAAAACAGGGATAGTAATTCCTATCTTAAGGACTTGTAAGGACTACAAGAGCACTTGGAGCCAGGCACGGTGGCATATGCCTAGGGACTCAGTTACTCAGGAGGCTAAGGAAAGAGAATCACATGAGCCCAGGAAGAGTCCAGCCTGAACACAGCAAGCCTCTCATCTCTAAAACAAATAAGTTAAACTAAAAACCTTAAAGCACTCGATATTGTGCCTGACCGTATAGTAAATTATCAATATAAGCTTTAATTACCATTATTATTTATATGAACTCATCCATGATTTGTGAAATGAAATCAATCTAAGAGCTCAGAGGACATTTTGTAGTAATAGAGCAGTGGTTCTCAACCTTCCTTAATGCCACAGCCCTTTAATACAGTTCCTGTGGGTCACGCCTTACAGATTGAGAACCACTGTAATAGAGGGAAAGTGAGGTTCATGTCCTTACTCTGCCAAAAATATTATGGTCCTGAATCTAAAAAAAATATAGTTTCAGGCTTCTGGGTTGCTTTCCAACTCAAATCCATGTATCTTACCTCAAATAAATCTAGTTTTACAGACATCTGAATTAATCCTTTATAATCTGACTTATGAACCTATTTTCCTATCAGAAAATAACATAGCAAATTGAGTATAAGCCCAGGTGTGGAGGTGCACTCCTATAACCTTAGCATTTTGGAAGACTGAGACAACAGGACAGTTTGACACCAGTTCAAAACAGCTTGAGCAACATGGTGAGACTCCATGTCAAAAAACAACAGAAAAATTAGTTATGCAGGAGGATTGCTTGAGCCCAGCATTTGGAGGTTACGGTGAACTATGATGATGACACTGCACTTTAGCCCAGGCAACAGGGCAAGACCCAGGCTCAAAAATAAAACAAAATTAAAATTATAATATATTGAGTACAAAATATTACTTAAATTACAACAAGGAAAAAAACTCCAGTGCTAGTAGAATTGCCAATATTTTCCTTTCATATCAAGGGTTCTAAAATGAAATCCCTTTGGATGCAACACAAATGGCCCCAGTAAAGTCAATAGAGGGGCCTAAGAAGGGTTTCTTCTTAGGGAAGAAACTTAGGGAAAATAACTATTTATTTTCCTGAAATTTTATGCCTTTATATAAAAATGACCTTATTTGTTTAGTCTGTATTTTGGGATTGTACTTACATGATACATGTATTATAGCATGACTTATTAAGCTGTTCAGCCCTTAAAAGCTACCTCTATATTTAAACAGAGTAGCTGAAAATTTAATTTCAACATCTAAGAATATAAAGAAAATAACTTTAGAGACCCAAAGATTATTTTCCAGAAGGAACAGCCCATATTAAAGTGAAGCTTTCCCTTCATGCAACCAAAACAAGATTCATGGCAGTCAGAAATTTTAAAATGCAAACAGCCAGGGACAGTGGCTCACATCTGTAATCCTAGCACTCTGGGAGGCGAAGGTGGGCAGATCACTTGGGCTCAGGAATTTGAGATCAGCCTGAGCAAGAGCCAGACTCCATCTCTACTAAAAAACAAAATAGAAAAACTAACTGGGTGTTGTGGCAGGCACCTGTAGTCCCAGCTACTAAGGAGGCTGAAGCAAGAGGATTGTTCAAGCCCAAGAGTTTGACGTTGCTGTGAGCTTTGATGCCACCGCACTCTACCCAGAGTGCCACAGTGACAGAGTGAGACTCTGGTTCAAATTAATTAATTAATTAATTAAATGGGTAGGTAATAGTATTGAAGATGGAACTAGAAAAAGAGTACACATTTATTTATGAACCTCAATTATTATTATTATCATTATTTTTTTTGCAGTTTTTGGCCAGGGCTGGGTTTGAACCCACTACCTATGGCATGTGGGGTCGGCACCCTACTCCTTTGAGCCACAGGTGCCACCCTAAGCCTCGATTATTTTTTAAGATGCAAAATCTTTTAGAAGCAAATTTCCCACGATATAGAGTAAGATTTTACTACAATCAAAGCAAACTCCAAAACCAACTAGAGTAGTAGCTATTCTTGGTGATTTCCTCCCCGAGACTTTCAGTTAAGTTTTTTGGGGTAATCTGTTTTCTCCTCAGGGAGGCAACACAGTTCCTGAGAGCTCAGGTACTACAGTCATAACTACTGGGATAGGCTCTATCACTTGAGAAAAGTGACACTGGGCAATTAAACTACTTAACAACCCTACAATTCTTTATCTGTGAAATCGTTATGAGAGTGGTACTATGATCTCATAAAGATACTGTGGAATTCAGTGAAATGATCCAGGAAAAGTCCTCGGCACAGTATCTGGCACATGGCAATAAATTATTAATCTTTGGTTCCCATAAAAAATAAATGAATAGACTCCACTGAAAAATGACCTCCTCTGTGATTTTCCCTGATTACTCCTAGCAGGAAATAAAATGATATACAAATTCAAGAAGTTCTCTGTCCATTTTCCATGCCTGACTATTCACTATCTTGCTGAATGGTACTACTACAAATGACAAGGATAATGTTTCATTCATTCTTTTTTTTTTTTTTTTTGGAGACAGAGTGTTACTTTGTCACTCTCGATAGAGTGCCGTGGCATCACTGCTCACAGCGACCTCCAGCTCTTGGGCTTAGGTGATTCTCTTGCCTCAGCCTCCCAAGTAGCTGGGACTACAGGTGCCTGCCACAACGCCCAGCTATTTTTTGTTGCAGTTTGGCCAGGGCCGGGTTCAAACCCACCACCCCCAGCATATGGGGCCAGTGCCCTACTCACTGAGCCACAGGAGCCGCCCTGTTTCATTCATTTTTGTCTTAACACCTAGCATTGTCTTTCATAGGACATAAAAAGACACAAAGTACTATTATAGTGAAGAAAAAAATTATAGAACTAGACAAAAGGAAATATTTGAGTTTTAAGGCAAGAGTAGGGGGCAGTGCAGTGGTGGTGGGAAATGGCAGAACCATACCATAGGCTATCCCTTCAAGAGTAAATAACACGGCCAACTATTTTCTTCCCTCACAGAACTTTCCTTAGTTTCCATAACATAGTCCTCTCCTGTTATTCTTCCCACAATTGGATGTTTCTACTTCCACTACTCAATTTATTTGTTTTTCAAAAAGAAGTGAACTTTCATCTCTTTATCTCTATACCATTTCCCTTAGAGTCAATTGCCAGATCTAGAGTAATGACTCACAAGTCATCAATTTAAGCCTCAACCTCTATGTTCAGAGACAGGAAGAACTAATTATCTGATCATTTGCAAATATAAAGTAAAGGAATTAGAAGATACTAGGTAACTTTCAAACTTGATCACTTTGAAAAAAATATGTAGTACTATGTTTACTTGCTCTCTGAAAAGAGGGGATTTAGTTTGTCAAACAGTTGATACCTTCTAACAGATATGTCACATTTATAGACTAGAAGTAGCAATGATAGTAATTTTCCACAGGCCATATCCATTTATTTTACTTAATGATGAATTTCTGTTTCTTTGTTGTAATAAGTTATAGTTAGACTTATTCAGTCTCCCAATTATTGCCTTTGTTATAATTTATATGGTAAAATTTATGACATACACTAATTTAAATCATACAAAGTTCAGATTTATCAAAAGTGTCAAAATGAAGAAGATAATTGTGAGTAAAAAGTAAGTACATAAATTAAATGGCATAGTTTTTTTATATTTAAATTCATATGTAACAATAGAATGCCGCCACTACGGAGAAATTCTCTATATTTAATATACAGATAAAAAATACCCTAGGATATTTAAACTTCTGCAAAGAAAGCAGTTTACAGAAATTTTTCAATAGCTGAATGAAGCCCTACACCAAAAAATGAAGTACAATATTTCATCATTCTCCCTTCAGTATCTTAGAACCTACCGGAGAGATTCAGCCATTCGCCTCAAGTCTTCATTCTGCTGTTTTAAGCGTTCAAGCTTTGCCAAAATCTTGGACAGTTCTCGGCTAGAGTGATCAGGGTGGTCATTATCTCGTACCAAGTGACCACCTATATAAAATAGCAAAGTCCCCCAGGCAAAAAGAATGAGCATAATCCAACGCCAGGAACCAGTCCATGGCCGCATTTTCAGATTTTCAACTCACTCCCCTGGATTCCTGAAGCTCAAAGAAATGAAAACATTGTAACGCTGTTTCTAGTTAGTGCCCAGGTGAACAGACTTCTGTTGGTGAACACATGAAGCTTCAAATTATTCTGATAGTACTGTGGCAAATCTTTCAAAGAGATCCTTCTGGTGACATGAGTAGGAAGCTTTACTGTCCTGTGCTTCATGGACTCTACATGCTGTGGAAAAGAGTAAGAAATGTATTTAAGTTATTTAAGACATGTAAAATTGCATATACTGACATTTATGAAGTTAAAGGAACCAGCTTGGTGTTGACTGGCCAACAGGCTAAAAGATAACCTAACTGCTTAATAACAAATAAAAACTTGTCTGCATACTAAATTAACCACATACATTAGTGCTCTACCAGAAAACAGATTGATTAGCTCTAAACCTAAAAGTTCCCTAACCACAATCATCACTTCTCCTCTTTTTTTTTTTTTTTTTTGAGACAGAGCCTCAAGCTGTCGCCATGCGTAGAGTGCCGTGGCATCTCAGCTCACAGCAACCTCCAACTCCTGGGCTCAAGTTATTCTCTTCCTTCAGCCTATCAAGTAGCTGGGACTACAGGCTCCTGCCACAGTCCCCGGCCATTTTTTGGTTGTAGCTGTCATTGTTGTTTGGCAGTCCCGGGCTGGATTTGAACCTACCAGCTCTGATCTATGTGGCTGGCACCTTAGCTGCTTGAGCCACAGGCGCCAAACCCACTTCTCCTTTTTATGTCTATGCAATAGCTCTTACAGGGATATTACAAGGCTGTATCTTTGAATAATCAATAAAAATAAAAATGTACAACTACATTTTTTGAAATAATATGCTCATTATCTCAAGCAGAAACATGTTCTCTGAGTATATTCATTCCTACAAATTCTTGACTCCATTCTCCTCCTCATTGATCAGCTACGTTATATCACTTAACTCTACAAGTGGCAGGCAAATTGTCAGTTTAAGGATAAGTTCTAAAATTGGCATGCAGTATTAGCTAAGCAAAGGTTATCACAGCCATTAACCAAAGGGCAACCACTCCAACCATCATAAGCAAAGGTTTGAATGGGTCAGGCCACATTATTCCTTCCTCAAATTTATTAAAAATATCAACAATTGTAACAGAATTCTAGTATCTAGTTAGTGTGCATCATAAACTACAAATGCACATACCTTTCTAGTCTTGGTTATGGGTTTCATTTGTCATTTCTCCAACTATCAAGCTTAGAATTCAGGCCAGTGCCATGGCTCACACCGGTAATCCTAGCACTCTTGAGAGGCCAAGGTGAGTGGATAACCTGAGCTCAGGTTATCAGCCTGAGCAAAAGTGAGAACTCATCTCTGTCAAAAACAGAAAAATTAACCAGGTATGCTGGCAGGTTCCTCTAGTCCCAGCTACTAGGGACACTGAGGCCAGATGATTGTGTGAGCCCAAGAGTTTGAGGTTGCTGTGAGCTATGAAGCCATAGAACTCTATCCAGGGCAATAGAGTGAGACTCTGTGTCAAAAAAAAAAAAAAGAGAGCTTAGAATTCCCTCAGGAACAAACTATTTTCTCCCCACAGAGAGAATCTGTAGGTAAAAAATATAATTCAAAACACAGAATCAAAAGAATTTTACTCACTGAGAATTGTTTGAAAATCAAATAAAAAAATAAAAACCAAATGAAAAGTTTATGTCTATTGTTTTAGTAACTATTCTTAAATCTATCAGGAACACTAATTTTGTTGACTCCATATTTATCCCGTCCCTTTTCAAAATTATTTCTCAAATTTCTGCTCTTCTAATCTCAGGTCCCCCACCTATTCCCAAAAACATAAGAATCATTAAGGTCTACTTAATGTTTCAGGTAAAAGATTTAATCATGTGAGCTCTATGTTACACTTCATAAAAACAATAAAGACATTTAGGGTTTCCTGCTTTAAAAAAACAAATAAAAAAAATTAACCCATTCTGATAGCCTGAAAGAAATGGATTCAATTTAATAAGTCAATAAAAATTTAAGTATTAACATTTAAATTAATAATGTTTTTGTGACAACATATGCAATACTATAAAACACTATTATACCATATGCTGAACCTTTAACATAACCTACTCAATTCCAAACTATTAAGATATAAATTATCTTTCAGTATTTGCAGAGGATTGAGTTCCAGGGCAATTCTCCTGCCCTCGCCCCATGCTACAGATATCAAACCCACAAATGTTCAAGTCCTTTATATAAAATGGTATATTTGCATATAACCTATGCACATCCTTCTGACTTTAAATTATCTCTAGATTACTTACAATACTTAATACGATGCCAATGCCCTGTAAACAGTTGTTACATTCTTGTTTTTTACATTTATATTATTTGTTATTGTTTTCTCCCTAATACTTTTGATCCACAGTGGGTTGAATACATGGATGCAGAAGACACAGATATAGAGGACCAACTGTACATAAGATATCGAAATGTTTTTAATTTCTCTTCATAACTAAAGTAACTTAGACAAACAACCAAAGCAGAGACAGCTTTCTAAAAAAGAATAAGTAAATAACAAAAAAAATTAAAAATGTGCTATAACACTTTGCTTAGAATTGCAATAAAAATTACAATATTAAAGCCAACAAAATTAAAACTCAAATAGTAACAAAAGTTTACAGATACATAAACAGATTTTTATAACCACTATCAAAAATATCCAACACATTAAATTATTACATTATACAGCAAGATTGATTATTACACATGGAAAAAAAAGAAATTATCATGGGCACATAGGAGCAACATAGTCATTTTCTTAACATTTGACCTCTGTTTTTGAAAAGAATGTTTCCCATAATTTTATGGTTCATAGCCAGTATTTAAAAATGGGATTTAAGAAAACTAAGCCAGGTTGAAAAATAAGTCGTTTTTAATGTAATTTTCCTTACTTTAATTGAACAGATACATAATTTTGTCCCTACTTAGAAACCATAATGAATGCTTGTTTACTCATTATGTCTAGGATTTAAATCACACCTGCTGTTGCCAGGAGCGGTGGCTCATGCCTATAATACTACTACTCTGGGAGGCTGAGGCCAGCAGATCATTTGATCTCATAGTTCAAGACTAGCCTGAGTGAAAGCGAGATTCTGTCTCTAAAAAGAGCTGGGTATTGTGGCAGGCACTTATACTCCTAGCTACTTGGGAGGCTGAGGCAAGAGAACCACTTGACACCATGGTACTCTACCAAGCACAACAAAGTGAAACTCTTGTCTCGAAAAAAAAATTGATAAACTAATTAAATAAATAAATAACCATGCCCTCTAAAATATAAACCCCATAATTTTTATTCATTTTGTTCACTGATATATCCCAGGCACACAGGACAGTACTTGGTACTAGGTAGACACTAATGAATATCTTTGAATAAATAAATGAGGCCTGAGTACGGTGGCTCATGCCTATAATCCTAGCACTTTGGAAAGCTGAAGCTAGGAGGGAGGATTGCTTGAAGCTAGAAGTTGGAGACTAGACTGAGCAACAGTGAGATCCTACCTCTACAAATAATGTAAAAAAATATTCAGATATGACGGCATGCACCTTTAGTTCCAGGTACTCAGGAGACTGAGGCAGGAGGATCACGTGAGCCCAGGAGTTTGAGGTTGTAGTGAGTTATGATGATGCCACTGCACTCTAATAATCCAGGCAACGCTGCAAGATCCTATCTCAAAAATACAGAAATAAATAATGAGTAAATATTATGTATGTTATTATGTAAGTAAATGAATGTTACTTAACATACATTAGTATAATGTGTCGTAGAGTCCAAGCACATCACTTGGACTCTAAAGACAGAAAATTTGAATGGAGAAGTAAGATAGTGCTGTTATAAGAAAATTGGTTTGGTGGCACCTGTAGCTCATTAGTGGGTAGGGCACTGGCCACATACCCCAGAGCTGACAGGTTTGAACCAGGGCCTACTAGAACAACACTGACAACTGCAACAACAACAACAAAAAAAATAGCCAGGTGTTAAGGCAGGTACCTGTAGTCCCAGCTCCTTGGGAGGCTGAGGCAAGAGAATCACTTGAGCCCATGAGTTTGAGGTTGCTGTGAGCTACAACGCTACAGCAGAGAAACAGCTTGAGATGCTGTCTCAAAGAAAAAGAAAAATGGTTTAAAAATAAAGTCATTAATAAGCTTTAGGATTTATTATTGTCAACCTATATCTTACAAGACATTCCTCTATTGATTAATATTAACTGGTCTAAAAGAACATAAGACTCCAAGTCTTTTGGTTTACCCTTAACCATGAAAAGATAATTTCTCTTATTTTCCTTATGTATAATATTCACTACACAAAGACAAAGACGTAACTGAAGAAAGTATGTACAGCCTATGATAGGAAAACCACTCAACTTATTTTTGAGAGTATTAGTGAAAATATTTCAAATTTATTAGTAAAAAATGTCAATATTAATTATAATTAAATATAATTTTATAATTATAATTTATTTATAATTATAAATATAATTATATAATAATTAAATATAATATAATTTCTGGCTAAAATTTAAATAGCAGTGGTTAAGATTTCTTCACAAGAGTGAATTGTTTTCAAATATTGATAAATTTATTGAGTATACTGTTTGAGATTCACACAGTAACCTTCACCTGCATAATATTAAATGCAAATTTATTTAATTAGTGGTAACACTTTAAAAAAAAAAAAAAGACAGTCTCACTATATTAGGAGGTTAGGCTGATATCACTTTTTTAAGGTATTAAGGTATTTAAATGATTTATTTCTTCTGGGGAAAGATGTTATGAAGACTTCTATGGCAAGTGCAACAACAAAAATAAACAAATAGGACTTAATAAACTGAATAACTTCTGTACAGCTAAGGAGACAATAACCAAAGCAAAATAGACAACCTTCAGAATGGGAAAAGATATTTGCAAATTATAAATCACACAAAAGCTTAATAACTAGAATCTATAGAAAACTCAAATTCATCAACAAAAAAAGACCCAACAATCCCATATATCACTGGACAAGAAACATGAACAGAACCTTCTCTAAACAAGACAGATGAATGGCTAACAAATACCTGAAAAAATCCTAATCATCAGAGAAATGCAAATCAAAACCACCCTGAAGGGGCTGGGCGCTGTGGCTCATGCCTATAATCCTAGCATTTGGGAGGCTGAGGCAGGTAGATTGTCTAAGCTCACAAGTCCGAGACTAGCCTGAGCCACAGTGAGACTTCATCTCTAAAAATAGCTGAGCATTGTGGTGGCCGCCTGTAGTCCCAGCTACTGGGGAGGCTTAGGAAGAGAATCGCCTAAGCCCAGGAGTTGGAGGTTGCTGTGAGCTGTGACATCAGAGCACTCTACTGAGGGCAATAAAATGAGACTGTCTGTTTAAAAAAAAAAAAAAGAGAGAGAGAATCACTTGAGCCCAAGAGTTTGATGTTGCTGTGAGCTATGATACCATGGCACTCTACCAAGGGCAACAAAGTAAGACTCTGTCTCAAAAAAAAAAAAAAAAAAAAAAAAAAAAAAGGAAAAAAAAAGTGGTGTGGTGGTTCACATCTATAATCCTAGCACTCTGGGAGGCTAAGGAGCGGGGGGACTGCCTGAGTGCACAGGTTTAAGACCAGCCCGAGCCAGAGTGAGACCTCGTCTCTAGAAATAGCCAGACATTGTGGCAGGCACCTATACTCCCAGCTACTTGGGAGGTTGAGGCAAGAGAATTATTTGAACCAAAGAGTTTGAGGTTGCTGTGAACTATGACACCAGGGCACTCTACCAAGGGTGACAAAGTGAGACTATCTCCAAAAAAGGAAAAAAAAAGAATAACGTTAATTGATACATTAAAAGATTTCATGGTAAATATGGGCAATATACATGAGGTACTTATCTAAGAACAAAGGCTAAAGAAACATTAAACCAAAATCTCAGAGAAACTTCAAAAGAATTATCAGGAGATTAGACAAAGCTGAAAACAAATCAGTGAGCTTGAAGAGAGGTCAAAAGGTATTTTATTCAAAATGAAAGCCAAAAAGACAAAAACGATTGACATAATAAAAAAAATAGGAATTCAAAATCTATGAGACACTATCAAATAATCTAACACATATGTAACTGGAGTTCAAGAAGATGAGAATGTTAGCTAAGAATACTCTAAAGTAAATGAATAACCAACCACAGATCAAAGAGATGCAGAGAACTACTAGCAGGAAAAATTTGAAATATAGACAAACCTGCTGAAAAACAAAGTGAAAATCTAGAGGGTAAATTGAAAAAAAAAAGAACTATTACACACGGAGGAAAAAAAGAATGAGAACATACTTCAATGCCAGTCAAAAAACCAATGGAGTAAGATCTTTAAAACTGAGGAAAAACTGTCAACTTGGAATATTATACCCAATGAGAATAACTTTCAAAAATGGTGGCAAAATCAACTTTCCAGGAAAAAAAAAGGTTAAAAATATATCATGCCAGCAAAACTGCACTACAAAAAATGTTAAATAAAACATTTTAAGAAGGAAGAACAGGATGGCAGGTAGAAATTAGAATCTATACAAAGAAATACCAGCAGTAGAAATGGTACATCTTCCCTTAACCACATTAAAAGACAAACAACTGTTTGACTTGAAATTGCAACAGTGTACCACTGGACTTATAATACATATAGATACAAAACCTATAACAACACAAAAAGATGAGAGGAAGAAATGAAAGTGCACAAAAGGAAAATTATTACTATACATAAACTGTTGTATTATTTGAAGGTGGGCTGATAACTTAGTTATATATCATAATAAGCCTAACAGGTATGTAGTCTTCAAGAGACATTAACCTCATCTAACTATATAAATTAGAATTAAAATAAAAATGTATTTCCTCAGTCACCTTAGCTATATTTCAATTGCTCAATAGCAACCTGCGTCTAGTGATCCCTTTATGATTGGTGCAGATACAGAGCATTTCCAATATCAGAGAAATGAGCCTGCTAAATTAAAAAAAAAAAAAAAGAGCATTTCCCTTAGAGCAACAAGTAATTTTTTAAAAATAAAACAAATAGGCATAGCAAAAAAAGTCAATAGTAGAAATAAAATGAGATAAAAAGACACTATTGCACTCTAGCCTGGGTGACAGAGGGAGATCCTATCTTAAGTGGGAAAAAAAAATGAAAGCACAATTCACAATAGAAAACAGAGTGATGAACATAGTATATCTGATATAGATAGAGTGCTACGGGATTTCTCAGAAAGTAGTGAGTTCAACATCTTACGAAAATAAGGAGAAGCCATAGCTGCAGTATAGAAGGGAGCACAGAAAAATTGGCAATAAGCTATGGCCCTCTGGCCATACGGTCACCTTTAAAGTATTCTCTGCTGTGCCACCAGTAAGTAGTTGACCTAAATGAGATACTTCACCTCAATGCAGTCATTCATCTTATGTAAGTTATATTTATTTTTAAAATATGCAGCATGGTTCTTATCACTTACAATGAAAAGCAACTAGAAGAAATCTATAACAGAAATTGAATAAAAAGTGTAACACCCAATTGTATTTCCTTTTTTTTCTTTTGCTATCATTTTATTGTTTAATTTAAGCATGGAACTGAACATTGTCAACTACACAAAATGTTATAATACTATCATTTGAAAATGAAAATATATGTATATTGTCAGGATAAAACCTTGTAAATTTACTGCTGTGATCTTCAAAATCATTATGAGTTATAGACTGTTTAAAACTATAAGGGCTGGGTGCAATGGCTCATGCCTATAATCCTACCACTCTGGGAGGCCGAGGCAGGTAGACTGCTTGAGCTCAGAAGTTCCAGACCAGCCTGAGCAAGAGCAAGACTGTATCTCTAAAAGTAGCCAGGGGTTGTGGCAGGTACCTGTATTCCCAGCTCTCAGGAGGCTAAGGCAAGAAAGAGTCTGACGTTGCTGTGAGCTATTATGCCATGGCACTCTACCAAGGGTGACAAAGTGAGACTCTGTCTCAAAAAACAAAATAAAACAAACAAACAAACAAAAAAACTATATACTAACAGATAATAATTATGTCAAGATTTAACTGCAGAGCTGAAACTAAGATACTTTCAAAAGTTCCATACTAACAATTTAGCCCCTTTCTAGCCACACTAAAAACATCTTCACATGTAGAATCAAGCTTGTAAGGAAACTCACAATGATTATGATGGTAAACTGCATTGTTGTCATTATGACCATTACGTTAATCCTAACACCCTGAAAATACAAAAGCAGGCTATGCCTTGTGGTCTTTTTTCTAATTTAACATTCTTTTAAAAAACTTTTACATAGGGTACCTGTGGCTCAGTGGGTAGGGTGCCGGCTCCATATACGGAGGGTGGCAGGTTCAAACCCAGCCCCGGCCAAACTGCAATAAAAAATAGCCAGGCTTTGTGGCGGGTGCCTGTAGTCTCAGCTACTCAGGAGGCTGAGGCAAGAGAACCACCCAAACCCAAGAGCTGGAGGTTATGTGAGCTGTAATGTCACAGCACTCTACTGAGGGCGACAAAATGAGACTCTGTTTCTAAAAAAAGAAAGAAAAGAAAATGCCATACTATACTCAAAAGTGGCTGTACCATTCTAAATTGTCAGCAGCAATGAATGAAAGCTCCTGGTATTCCACAATATCCAACAACATTTGGTGCTGTCAATTTTTTAAAAGGTAAATTTAACAGTTGTGTGGTAATAACAAAACAGAGCTTAATAACAAATGGCATGAACATCTGAGCATCCTTTCATATATTTATTTGTCATCCATATATTTTCTTTGGTAGATTATTTATTGAGATCTTTTACCCCCTTTTTAATTAGACTGTTTTCTTATTGTTGGGATTTAATAGCTTTTTATGCATTCTGGATACAAGTCTTAAATCTAATATGTTCTCCCAATCTGTGGTTTGTCTTTGTATTTTTTTAATACTGTCTTACACATGGCCAATTTTTAAAATTTTTTTGAAAGAATATAATTTATTGGACCTGGTGAAGTGGCTCATACCTGTAATCCTAGCACTATGGGAGGTTGAGGCAAGTAGATTGCCTGAGTTCATAGGTGACCAGCCTGAGCAAAGAGTAAGAAAGACCCTGTCTCTAAAAATAGCTAGGTGCTGTGGCAGGCGCCTGTAGCCCCAACTATTCGAGGGACTGAGGCAAGAGAATCTCTTGAGCCCAAGAGTTTGAGGTTGCTATGAGCTGTGTCGATGCTCATTCTACTGAGGGCAACAAAGTGAGACTGTTCTCTTAAAAGAAAAGAAAAAGAAAAAAAGAATGTAATTTACTGATTTTTTTTCTTTTATAGATTGTGGTTTTAGTATTACATTTATAAATTCAGTGCTGAACAAGATCACATATATTTCTCCTATGTTTTCTTTAAGAAATTTTAGATCTAGGCTTCAAAGTTGATCCATCCAAGAAAAATAAAAGCTTATGTTTTCATAAAAACCAATATCCAAATGCTTATAGCATTTTTATTCTTAATAGACAAAAACTGGAGGGAAAAAAATCAAATTCACCTTCAACGGGTAAACAGATTAACAATCTGTGGTATGCAGACAACAAAGGAATTCTACTGGGCAATAGAAAGAAACAAGCCATTGATTTACTCAAAAGAAAGGATGAATCTTAAATGTATTTTGCTAAGTAAAGGAAGATAACTTTGTGATTCATTTATATGACATTATGGGAAAAGGAAACATTATAGCCTGAAAAATAAATCCATAGTCACCAAGGGCTAAAAGTACAAGGAGAGGCTAATTACACAGAGGTTACAGGGGTAATTTTTACAAAGATAGAACTATTCTAAATCGTACTGAAAGACACATCACTACTATAGTATTCATCCCCAAACCATTAACTATAATTTAATAATAAAGAAAATATCAGACAAAATAAAATTGAGAGACATTCAACAAAATACTTGACCAGTGCTCTCTACAACTATCAATATCATAAAAACATGAACAACTGAGAAATGGTCCAGAATGGAGAAGACTAAAGAGACTTAATAACTAACTGCAATGTGGTATCCCGGATTGGATCTTGGAACAGGGACACTGTAGAAAAATGGGTGAAATCCAAATATAGTCTAAGTTCAGTTAAAAGTATTGCACTACTGTTAACAAATGGTACCATGGCTAGGTAAGATGTTAACATTAGGAGAACATGAGGAAGAAGTATACAGAGATATTCTGTACTCTGTCAAGTCTGAGTATGTACAAATAAAATATTTTCTCACTTTTAATTTCTCTTAAAACTAATACACGAGCAAAGCATTATAAGGTTTATAATGTCTATTATAAACACATGATGCTTCTATGTGTATATTCCATTATACACATAGAAGTAAAACGTATGACAATAACACAAAAGATACTGGGCAGAAAAATGGAAGGATACTATTTTAAAGTCCCTGCAGTATACCTCAAAAGGTATAAAAGTGTTTGAAAGTCTGGTGAAATGAGTAACAGGTTCACAATGAGAACGAAATCTAAGACAGACTAATAACAGAGAAAAAAAATCAATGAAACAAAAAATGAGTTCCTTGGAAAAAAAAATCAATAAAATTCATAATCTTCTAGCTAGTATTCAAGAAGAGAAAAAAGAACATGTAAATTGCTAATATGAGGAATGAAAGATGGAGCATCACTACAGATGCTACAAAAGGATAAGAAAATATCATGGGGCGGCACCTGTGGCTCTGTGAGTAGGGCGCCGGCCCCATATACCAAGGGTGGCGGGTTTGAACCTGGCCCTAGCCAAACTGCAACAAAAAAATAGCCGGGCTTTGTGGTGGGTGCCTGTAGTCCCAGTTACTCAGGAGGCTGAGGCAAGAGAATTGCCTAAACCTAAGAGCTGGAGATTGCTGTGAGCTGTGACATCACAGCACTCTACCAAAGTCAACAAAGTAACACTGTCTCTTAAAAACAAACAAACAAACAAACAAACAAAAAACAAAGAAAGAAAATACCATGAACGGCTGGGCATGGTATACTCCTATAATCCTAGCACTCTGGGAGGCCAAGAAGAGAGGACTGCTTGAGCTCAGGAGTTCCAGACCACCCTAAACTAGAGCAAGAACCCCATCTCTAAAACTAGCCAGGCGTTGTGGTGGGTCCTTGTAGTATCAGCTACCTGGGAGGCTCAGGCAAGAGGATCACTTGAGCCTAAGAGTTTAAGGTTGTTGTGAGCTATGATGTTACAGCGCTCTATCAAGGGCATCAAAATGAGACTCTGTTTCAAAAAAAAAAAAAAAAATTATGAACAGCTATAGGTCAATAAATATGAAGTCACACCTAAAATGGACAAATTTCATTTTTTAGGTTTTTTTTTCCTTTGTGCTTGGCACAAAGGACAAATTTCTTAAAAGAAACCAACTACCAAAGCTCAACCAAGAAGAAACAGATAACCTGAATAGCCTAATCTATTAAAGAAGTCAAAACCTTCCCACAAATAAAACTCCAGGCCCATATGATTTTATGTGTGAATTCTATCAAACATTTATACAAGATCTAATTCCAATTCTACATCAATTTTTCCAAAAAATGGAAAAACAGGAAAAGAAAAAAAAACATTTTGGCAGTTGCCTGCAACATTAAATATATACTTAGCATATAACTTGACAATTCTACTTCTGGGTATTTACAAAGGAAATTAAAACGTGTGCCCATACAAAAACTTGAATATGAACATTCATAGCCCCTCTTACAACAGCCAAAAATTTGAAACAATCCAAGTGTCTACCAACAAATGAAGATAAATTATGACACATTCATGCAATAAAATAATATTCATCAGCAAAAAGTTAACTACTTATATACACAGTATGAATGAATCTCAAAAGCATGCTTGACAAAAGAT
Source organism: Otolemur garnettii (assembly GCF_000181295.1). Classification (NCBI taxonomy): domain Eukaryota; kingdom Metazoa; phylum Chordata; class Mammalia; order Primates; family Galagidae; genus Otolemur; species Otolemur garnettii. Next base: position 4,906,488 of record NW_003852510.1, read on the forward strand.
GCCAGAGATAATAAAGGAATACCCAGTGAATGATTTTATTTGTATGATGTTCTACCACGGAGAAACTAATACATAGGACTGAAATCACCAAGCAAGAAAGTGATTAAAAAAAAA
>NW_003852510.1:4906651-4920422 GCF_000181295.1 Otolemur garnettii
TTTTTTTTTTTTAGACAGAGTTTCACTCACTTGCCCAGAATAGAGTGCAGTGGCATCACAGGCTCACAGGAACCTCAAACTCCTGGCTCACACGAAGCTTTTGCCTCAGCCTGTAAAATAGCTGGAACTGTAGACGTACGCCACCACGCTGGCTAGTTTTTCTGTTTTTATTCTTATTTTTTTGAGACACAGTCTCAAGCTGGTGCCCTGGGCAGAGTGTCATGGCGTCATAGCTCACAGCAACCTCCAACTCGGGCTCAAGTGATCCTCTTTTTTCTATTTTTAGTAGAGACAGAGGCCTCAGTTTTGCTCAGGCTGGTCTCAAACTCATGAGCTCAAGCAATCCACCCACCTCAGCTTTCCAGAGTGCTAGGATTACAGGTGTGTGCCACCGCACCCAGTCTAGTTTTTCTGTTTTTAGTAGAGACAAGAGTCTCATTCTTGCTCAGGCTGGTCTCAAACTCATGAGCTCAAGCAATCCACCCATTTCCATCCACCCATCTCACCACCACTTCCAGCCTATTGAAAACAATTTTATCAGAGAGTGCAAACTACCTCATTTTATGATTATAATAGAAATTGTCAAAAATTGAAAGCTGCTGATTCATTAAATGCCTAAATTATATTCTTACATTTTAAATTTCAACAAGTCAAATTCTTTCAGCAAAATCATCATCTTAGTACATTCTTTCTTCTAATAAAAAAAAAATCAATGTAATTATTCTATAGATATGATCAATTTCAATGTTAATGTGAAAACTGTATTTTGCACACATGTCAAAGATGGTAATAATCAACTCAGATAACCAGTAATAATTAACAAACCACAGAGAAACTGTACTGAACCTTCTTAGAATCTAACCTTTTCTCAGAACAAAAAGAATGATCATAAATTATTGAAACATTGATTTCCTAAATTACAATAAATATATTCAATTTTATAAGCTATCTCTTATACAATTTACTTTTATAACAACTGAAAAGAGTAAAAGCCAAAATCATTTTTAGAGTATTTCTTGAAGCAATTCAATATAATGGAATGAACTGAAAAATTTAACAGAAAAATGAAATTATTCAACAAATAAATGACTGCTACAAGGTAGAAGATTAATCGTGACATTTTAAAGATATATTTTCTGTCTATGGCCATACCATCCTGAACACGCCTGATCTTGTCTAAAGACACATTCTATTCATTAATAATGTTAGGAAACAAAAGCTTTTCAAGTTGATAAAGAGAATTATAAATAAAATTTTAGAGAAAAGCTAATCACCAGTTATAGCATACAAATATTTAAAGAATCATATATAGTACATATATAATCCAATTCAATTCTAGATCAACATCTAGCACCTAATACTAGTGTCTTTTAAATATTTTCTCCTTTGATCTCAATTCATTTTTTTTGTTTTGTTTTACAGTTTTTGGCTGGGGCTGGGTTTGAACACCCCACCTCTGGCACATGGAGCCGGCGCCCTACTCCTTTAAGTCACAGGTGCTACCCCTCAATTCATTTTTAAATTAAGTATTATTACAGAATTTATTAAAAATCTTTCTTATCAATCAGTATCCATATGTTGGAAACAGGTCATTTTTATATTTATTTATTTATTTTGAGACAGAGCCTCAAGCTATCGCCCTGGGTAGAGAGCCATGGCATCACAGCTCACAGCAACCTCCAACTCCTGGGCTCAAGCCATTCTCCTGCCTCCACCTCCCAAGTAGCTGGGACCACAGATGCCTGCCACAATGCCCAGCTATTTCTTGTTTGCAGCTGTCATTGTTGTTTGGCAGGCTTGGACTGGATTCAAACCCGCCAGCTCAGGTGTATGTGGCTGGAGTCTTAGCCACTTGAGCCACAGGCGCCGAGCCAGGAAACAGGTTGTTTATAAAACTGTATGTTTATGAATTTAAGAAAGAAGTAGGAAGAAGTAAAAATAGTACTTTAAATTAAAATGGCCCTTTAATGTTAGTGGAAATCAACTTTAACCCTATGTAAAAACATTTGGTGAAACCAATTAAACTGAACTATATAAAAGGAAAAAAGAAAAGGAGGAAGGGAGGAAGAAAGGGAAGAAAAGAAAGAAGAGAACAAGGAGGAGGAAAAGGGGAAGAAAGGAAAGGGGAAAGGAGTGAGGGCATGGTATGAGAGAAAAAAGAAAACATCCATAAAGCCCCACAAAGATTATTAAATTTGATACTCATTCATTACTTACACCGTCATCTATCATACTTTCTTATCAGCAGAGTCACAGTATATGAATGCACATCTGAGTTTAACATGCTAGCATCCAGGAGTGTATGAGTACCCAATTAACTGAAACCAGCCAATATCTTAGTTATAAAGTACAAACACATAATCATATTTATGAGGTTTGTATCAGGAGATATCTCACTCAACTTAATAGTTACACAAAATAACAGGTTGTTGTTCACCAATGTAATTAACTTGAATCATTCAAATGGGTCTAGCCAAATGCAACTTCAGCCCCCAATAAATTAGTACTGCTAAAAAGTGTTTAAACAAATTCAAATGAAATGTACACATTTTCCATTTTCTGATTGTGTATATGTATATCTGTGTGTACATATGCTCATACACATACTTCACTGGCACCACGATGTAATAGAAACAGCAACCATTTCAAATCAGTCACAGGCAATACAACATATGAACAGTTTTACTCAACTGTTCCTACAAAATAGGAATCATAATAGTGGAAACTCATTTGTGAAGATTATATGATAATATGAATAAGAGGGATTTGTATACTATAAAGAAATTTATAAATATTGATTACTATTATCCTTCCCTTTATTAAAAACCAAGGGTATCAGACTTCTGCCATTTCTAGAATGTACCAAGTTCTGACCCAACATGGGGCATTCATTCTTGCTGTTCCTTCCACTTTGGGCTCATTCTTACAATTCAAATCTCTACTTTAATAAAATCTTTTTTCAGAAATAGTCTCTGACAACCTGTATCAATTATGATATATTAGGATACAAGTAAGAGAAAATGCAACTCGGGGTCTTCAAAAATTGAGGGAAAGAAGGATAAAGTAGGAGGAAGGGTCCATAAGAAGAAGATAAGGCCAGTCCAAGGATTGGAAAGGCTTTATTAGCAAAGAAAAGAGCAGAGTCGAGTCTGACCAGGAGTCAGCTTGCTTTCACACCGTTTCAAGAGGCTTTTATATCTCTTATCAGCAGGGTTGGCATGTTGTAGAGGGAGTCATCCTCTTCTGCAGAGGAACTAATTTTTGCACTAAGGGTTACTCATTTGATTGGCCACCACCCAAGGCCAGGGTAGAAAGTTAATGTTCTGTTGTTTCCCAGGAACACTGGCCTTGAAGCATTGAGGGGGTTGCTGTGATCATGCCATTTGGTTTCTGACCTGCTTTCTTTTACCAGCTGTTCTCCCTGGGTGACTATATTCTTAACAGGATCATAAGAATTCTTTTCCCACAAAAATAAGGAAATTTTAATTTTTTCATTGACCAAAAGTTACTTTAATGGTTCAATGAAACAGTGAAAAAAAATTTTTTCATCTTCCTATTCTTCTCCTTAGCATATCAGATTTTATCATCAAACTATTACAGTTTTCTTCCTAGTAGTGAGTTAGCACAATTCCAGCCATATGCAATTAATGTGCCAAAGAACAATATGTGTGAATCTCTTCTGGTCTGCCTCATATTAAGAGAGAGGAAACTACTGACAGATAAGATTTACACAACTTATTAGTCAAGTTTGAGTCACCTGTCCCTTACAAAATCAATCACTGACAAGTGGAACAGTATTACCATTGCAGGCTTAAACTAATCAGAATTTATTCCTCTAGAAAATTGGGACCTACCAAAACTGGCAACAAGAAAGCAAGAAAGAATGAAGGAATGACTACAACATCCAAGAATGCAATGACACTTTCTTTCTTTCTTTTTTTTTTTTTTTTTTTGAGCACCCAGACAGAATTTTATTCCAAAATTCTGAATTTATTTGGGCAGAGCTGAGTGACAGGGTCCTGCACCTAGAAGGTGTTGGGCCTCCTGGTGGTGAAGTATGGCTTGTGCTGACCACACAGGACCCGATGGGACAGCAGGAACTTGATTTTGGAGTCCTGGAACTGCTAGACTGCTGGCCGCCAGCACTTGCTGGCTGCATTCTCCTCCACCTTCATGATCTGGATTGAATGGGCCCAGGCACAGTGCTGGGCACCCATGTCCTAGTAGTGCTGGGTGACAGCCTGCACAGTGGCCAGGTCTTGGGATTCCCAGTATACGTTGTGGGTTCTGCTGCAGGAGCCATAGCTAAGCCAGATGCTGAAGTTCTTCACACGCAGGGGGAATTTCTCAAACACCAGCCTACAGTAGAGGATTTCTCCCAAGACTTCTACATCTTTTTCAGCTGAGATACAAAGTATCAAAAGTGGGACTTGGCCTTGGTTATGTGCAAAGATCCACAAATGGTAGAGAGGCAGCCTGTGGCACTTAGGGGTAGGTGGGCAGCGCACCCACCGCCTTGTACACTCACAGTGAGCTGGAGGCCTTCATGACAATCTCTCCACACTCACCACCACCACAAAAGGCCACCCTATCTTTCAAAACCAGCACTCACCTTCCTCCATGGTTATCTATTAAAATATTTATTGCCTTATTTCCTGTACTAAAAGGTATGTATCAGCAGAACAGGAGCACAGTACCTGAAACTTATCAAGCTCTTTATTAATATCTGTCAAATAAGTTAATATATGAATATTACCCAAATGTACATATACTTAATATCTATAAAATCCTAAGCAAAATAAAAATAAAATCAAGACTTAGAAGAATTAGTACTATGATGCAAAGTCATTTTCATATGTTTACTTACTTATTTATTTATTTATTGTTTGGGATTCATGGAGGGTACAAAGAATAGATTACACAGCCTGCGTTTTTCTAGGTAAAGTCCCTCTTGTAATTGTGTCCTGACCCCAAGAGGAGTGCCATGTATAGAAAATGTCAAAAATAGATGCTCAGAAATATGTCCAAATATAATTCTGAACCAAAGGCTTACATTCCACCAACTCTTGGTAAGCTGCAGAGTCCTTAAATATTAAATTCAATCCTTAATAAGGAGAGATAAGTGCATTGTCAAAATTTCCAAGTCATATACAATACAAATAATGAATAAACAATCTTCTAGAGAAATGTCTCTAAAGAACAATAGATTCAAAAGTACAGACTGAGAGCCAGGCATGTGGCTCATGCCTGGATTCCTAGCATTCTGGAAGGCCAAGGCGAGTGGATCACTTGATTTCACAAGTTCGAGACCAGCCTGAGCAAGAATGAGACCACATCTCTACTATAAATGAACAACTAAGGCAAGAGGATCGTTTGAGCCCAAGAATTTGAGGATGTTGTGAGCTAGGACACCACAGCACTCTACCAAGAGTGACAAAGTAAGACTCTGTCTCTAAAAAAAAAAAGAAAACATTATTTTGTGTAACCTAAAATAGATAATAAAATAATCTGGTGAGTTCATATTTATGTTTTTCTCTTTTAAAACTGAGCTGGGGCTCAGCGCCTGTGGCTCAAGTGGCTAAGGCACCAGCCACATACACTTAAGGTGGTGGGTTCGAATCCAGCCTGGGCCCGCCAAACAACAATGACGGCTGTAACCAAAACATAGCCGGGTGTTGTGGCAGGCGCCTGTGGTCCCAGCTACTTGGGAGGCTGAGGCAGGAGACTCGCTTGAGCCCAGGAGTTGGAGATTGCTGTGATGCCACGACACTCTACCCAGGGGGACAGCTTGAGGCTCTGTCTCAAAAAAAAAAAACTGAGCTGGAGGGACTGCATTCATTCTTTTGACAATAACACTCATGAACGATGAAAACATGTATCTATTTGCCAAATCCGGCCAAGTATAATTCTCAAGACCTAATATACCTAGATAAAAGAGCCCATGTAGAGAATCCTCAGTTAGTTTAGTTCCTTCCCCCTTCCAGAAGCTCTGGTGTCTTTTACTTCTTCTGTATTCCTTTCTAACTTCTAATAAAAATCCTATCTTACCACTGATCTGTGGTCTATGGGTTCACTCTTCAAATCCGCAAGACCAAGGACCTACTGAAGAGCGAAATTCCAGTATCACAGTTACCAATGGTTTCAAACTTATAGAAGCATTAAGCAGTACTATTTCACTGTTCCTCAAAAGACAGCATATATAATCAATATTTTTATTGGTAAAAAATTCCTATACTAAGTAAGATTGTTTGGGAGTTTTCTTGCTATTGCTATGTATATATATCAAATTCTGGAGGTGGGGGGAGAGAAAGGGCACCATAAAACAGGCACTGATCTTCAGTGATAAAAGAATCAACTATTATTAATCACTGAAGCTACACCAACTTTAATTTAATGCATCAATTGACTGGTACTTAATATTAGACAAGAAAGCAGCCAAAACAGACTTTATTTACACCTATGAGTAGAAGAGTAACACTAATGTTACTACAATAAATTTAATTTAAGCAACATTTAAAAAATGAATTTCCACATATAATATTTGAATTCAATTTGAAATGGCTGGTATGTATAACTTGCTAAGGATATCATTTTCCATTTTAGAAGCAGTAAGAAACCTTGACTAGATGCAGTAGCTCACACTAGTATTCTTAGCACTTTAGGAGACTGAAGAAGGAGAATCACTTGAGGCCAGGAGTTCAAGACCAGCCTGGGCAACATAGTAAGACTCTTATCTCTACAGAAAACTAAAAAATTAGCCATACACAGTGGCATGTATATGCCTGTAGTCTCAGCTACTTGGGAGGTTGAGACAGGGATCCCTTTAGCCTAAGAGTTCAAAGCCACAGTGAGCTATGACGGCACCACTGCACTCTGCCCTGGACAACATAGCAAGAGACCTACCTGTAAAAAAAAAAAAAAAAAAAAGAGAGAGAGAGAGAGAGAGAGCCGGGCACAGTGGCTCATGCCTGTAATCCTAGCACTCTGGGAGGTCAAGGTGGGTGAAGCGCCTGAGGTCACAGGTTTGAGACCAGCCTGAGTAAGAGTGAGACCCCATCTCTGTAGTCCCAGCTACCCGGAGGCTGAAGCAAGAGAATCACTTGAGCCCAAGAGTCTGAGGTGTGAGCTATGATGGCCATGACACTCCACCTAAGGTGACAAAGACTCTATCTCAAAAAATAAATAAATAAATAAATAAAAACAGAGAGAGAGAGAGAGAGAGAGAGAACTATTACCTATGAGAGAGTATTATTAGAGCCCAGAATTATCTTTCAAATGCAAACAACTATTGATAGGAACCTAGGCAAACTATGCATCTGACATTGGATAATTGGAGGTTCAAAACTAATTTCCTAAAAAAGGGAAACAGAACAGATGAGCTATATAATTGTCCGTGATTTCATTCTGACAGCACTTTGGGGACTGCAGTATATAGGAAGAGAAACTCAAATATTTAATAGCACCCAGTCAGTCCATTGCTGAGTTGAAAAGACAGAGATCAGAATTCAGAAAGGCTAATACAGCAAGAATTTTTGGACAAAGTCCCTGAAGTGAGAGAATGAGAGAGCTATAAAAAGACCTATTATTTAAAAAGCACCCCTTCAATTACCTGAATACCAATCTACAAGTGCCATAAGGCTGAGCAAAAATAATTTCTGAGAAAGAAAAATTACTATGTAGCTAATGCCAAATCATTCTCAGAGCTCACAAAGAGTCAGGAAAATTTAAGTTCTCACAAAGAGTCCTCAATGAACCTTTAGGACATTCACTAGAGGTACACTCTAAAAGTCTACCTTAATAACAAAGCTAAATACACAAGAGTACTACGAATTTCTCTCTAAAGACTTCAGGTGTAAAACTCTTCCACATAGACGAGAAAGGCTCCTGGGACTACAGACTTCAGCACATCCCTGAGGGTAGCAGTCTCCACAGGCACTGCTACCACCATAAAGGAGCTCAAGATGCTGTGAGGCCACCATTACCACCATGCTCAAGGATCACGGGAAGTGCAGGTCCGGGGGTAAAAGTAAGAATGAATCCAAAAAAGAGAGTTGGTGTGTAAAGGGGATGGGAAACAGCATGGTCATGTAATTAAAATGATAAGAAATGGATGATTATAAGAAGCAAAGTGTTCTGATTAAAGAGGTTATGTCATATATAAGGAAAACTGAGAAAAAAAGAATTAAATAAATACCTCAGACATTATATTGGTTGGTCTGCAAGACTATCAGGATGACAAAGCTGATATAATTTTAAAATATAATGCAGATGAAGCTAGAGTTTGAAGGCATAGGGCGAGCTTTCAGAATATGTTTAAATCAATAAAACAGATACGTTGGTGGCTCACGCCTATAATCCTAGCACTTTGGGAGGCCAAGGGAGGTGTGTGGATTTCCTGAGCTCACCAGTTCACGACCAGCCTGAGCCAGAGCAAATCCCCGTCTCTAAAAAATAGCCAGCTCTTGTGGCAGGCACCTGTAGTCCCAGCTACTCAGGAGGCTAAGGCAAGAGAATTGCTGAGCCCAAGAGTTTGAGGTTGGTATGAGCTATGAAGCCATGGCACTCTACCCAGGTCAACAAATTGAGAGTCTGTCTCAGAAAAATTTTTTTAAATCAAATAAATAAAATAAAAGGGGAAACCACTAATATCATTTACACTGATACATGATCTGAGAGACTGAAATAGATACGCCTTTATCAACTAAGTTGGGCCCTCTGCCTGAAAAAACAAAAGTACCTGACAAATCTCAAAATTCCTATAAGAAAAATCATAGCCTTGTTAACCTCTCTAACTATGGAAACTGCCAGGCTGATTTACAACCCAGACCACTATAATACTGATTGGACAAAGAGAAGTCCTTACGACATTCTTTTCTCATAAGCTATGACAAATCTTAAAACAGTTTCAACCAGCTTATAGAAGTTGTAAACTATCTTGTATGTTTGGTCCTACAGTTCATCTTTTGACATAAAGAGTCAAATTCCACCTCATTAATGCTAAAACCTTGTCCCAAATTGACCATGGGACGTATGTTACTTACACACCTGCTGCACATGTGCTTGGCTCCCCTCATGAAAATACAGCTTCCCCCCGAAACCTGCTATGAAGTGTAAAATCCAAACCGTCTTCTTCTTCTTTAAAGAAAGCACCTTCAGGCCATACTGGAGACTATCCTTGGTTTGCAAACCAGTATCACCATTAAAGCACTCATTTCTACTAATTAGCCATCGAATGGTTATTTGGGCAACATTTACGTACATGTCTTCATGTAACAACTTAAATACCAATTATAAATGCTATCATTCATGTTTATGGTATAAATTTAGGATTTTCACTTCAGTTTTGCAATAATTCCTTTCTTATAAATTATTTTTAAACATTTAAAGATTTAAATAGACTATTACTAAGATTCATATTTTTATACTAACATCTAACAAGATGATTTATTTTCCATAATACAAATGATCTCACTTTAAAAAATGAGAACAAAATAAGGTAAAGGCTATGTTACCCAGTTTGATGAAAATATTTCAAATTGTACATAAAACCAGCACATTGTACCCCATGATTGCAATAATGTACACAGCTACGATTTAATTAAAAAAAAAAAAAAAGAGAACAAAATGAGATGTAATAGCCAGGCACAGTGGTACACAGTGGCTACTCCAAAGGCTGAGGCAGGAGGACCACTTGAGCCCACAAGATCAAGGCCCCCAGGGTAAGACAGTGAGACTCTGTCCCAGTAACAAGCACTTTTTTTTTTCAAAAGTTAAAAAAGTAAAACAAAAAGAGAAAGAAAACTAAAATGATCCTCCCAGGTTTACAGTCTTTGCTTTACATGCTCAGTTTCTGAAGATTTTATACCTAAATATATAGTTTCTAAAGACTTTAGCTAAATATCCAGGAAAACAAAAACTTACTTCAAACTTCATGTTTCAGAATTCAAAGGACTGTGTGGTCAAAAACTTTTTTTTTTTTTAAAGACGGATTCTCACTCTATTTTCCAGGCTGGAGTATAGTGAGACAATCATAGCTCACTAAAAACTTCAAACCCCTGGGCTCAAGGGATCCTCCCACCTCAGACTCTCCAGGAACTGAAACTACAAGCCACTAAACCTGACTTAATACTTTTATTTTTAACTAAATAATGTTAACCTTTTTTAGTAATATCATTTAAAAACTTAAAAAGACCCTGAAATACAGTTTTCAAATTCAATTACATGTGGTTTGAGATTCCACTCAACACGATCTTCCAGAGGATAAAAAAAATAAGGGGATGCCAGATGCAGTGGCTCATGCCTGTAATCCTAGTCCACTCAGGTGAGTGGATTGCCTGAGCTATGGAGTTGAAGACCAGCCTGAGAAAGAGGGAGACCTCGTCTCCAAAAACATAGCTGGGCATTGTGGTGGGCACTTGTAGTTCAGCCACTTCGGAGGCTGAGGCAAGAGGATCACTTGAGCCCAAGAGTTTGAGGTTGCTATGAGCTATGATGCCTCAGCACTCCACCAAGGGCAACAAAGCAAGACTCTGTCTCAAAAAAAAGCGGGGGTGGGGGTGGGGGTGGCGGTGGCCAAGTTCAGTTTGGGAAAGTCTGAAGTTTTCAGTGAGCTGTGACTGTCCCACTATACTCTAGGCAGAAGGATCACTTGAGGACAGAATTCAAGACCAGCCTGAACTCCTCTCTACAAAAAAAAAAAAAAAAAGTTAGGCTTGGTGACATGAACAACCGCTAGTCCCAGCTACTCAAGAGGCTAAAGTGAGTGGATTACTTGAGCTCAGGAGTTTGAGATTACAGTGAGCTGTGATTATGCCACTGCACTCTAGCCTGAGTGACAGTGCAAGACTGTGTCTCTGTAAAGAAATAGTAAGGTTGCTGTATCATTACTAACAAAATGATTTGTTATAAGCAATCTATGTGTAGAAGGCCACATTTTTTGATTAATCCATTAGTTTCTCCTAATAAAAACAACAAGTTATAGAAAGAAATTAAGAAGAAAATAGAAATAATTTAACATGTCCTATTCTACTTTGGAAACTAGTAATACACTTATTGGCTAGACATAATCAGGATTCCCAACAGCATGTCTTTTCTAAATTAAGAAAGTCAGTAGGTTTAACAAGTAAAGAACAGAGGCAAAACAAAAATTCAAATAGAAAAGGGTGAATGACAACTACATCCAAATTAAGTTTCCAATACACATAAAAGATGAAAATTTTCAGTTTTCTACCATTTAATTATGTAGACATGCCTCCAAGTACCTCTGAAACAAAATTAAAATTCTTATTAAATGTTTTCCTATCATTACACTTTTCCAAAAAAATTTCTTAGAGATGGGATCTCTCTATGTTGTCCCAGCTACTCTCAAACTTAGCCTCAACCAATCCTCCCACCCTGACCTCCCAAAGCACTCAGATTATAGACATAAGCCATGCCCAACCTTAAACATGCTTTAAAATGTTATTGTAAATTTTAAAACTATATTCTTTGAGTGTTTACCCATTAAGTAAATGGTAAATATTAAAGATAATTGTCGAATGTCAAAGGTATTTCCCTCTGATTAACTATATTCTTCCAGTTAGAAAATGCAGAATTCTTTAACATAGATATATTACACAGTTACAGGACAAGGGAACATTAACTAGTAACCATGCTTACTGATACAGATATTAAGTTAAAAAATAAATTTATCTGGCTCAGCGCCTGTGGCTCAAGTGGCTAAGGCACCAGCCACATACACCTAAGGTGGCGGGTTCAAATCCAGCCTGGGCCCGCCAAACAACGACAGCTGCAACCAAAAAATAGCCAGGCATTGTGGCAGGGGCCTGTAGTCCCAGCTACTTGGGAGGCAGAGGCAGGAGACTGGCTTGAGCCCAGGAGTTGGAGGTTGCTGGGAGCTGATGCCACAGCACTCTACCCAGGGCACGACAGCTTGAGGCTCTGTCTCAAAAATAAATAAATAAATAAATAAATATAAATAAATAAATAAATTTATCCAAATATGTTTTAAAGGAGCTTTATTATTTTTTAATAGCAAAGGGTCATAGAAAAATGAAAATCATAGAAGTGCACAAAGGATAAAGGAAAAATCACTGAAACTCCTACTAGAAAAATCATTCATTGTTATCATTTCTCTACCCTATCTTAAGATATTTTTTACATAGGTATAAGTAATCTTCCATTAAAGGAACCATCCTTACTACTTCCTTTACTTCTACATTATTAGGTAAAAATCATCTTTTTGTATCAGCTTAAATCTCATTTTTTTTGAGACAGAGTCTTACTTTGTCACCCCCAGTAAAGCTGCTGTCATAGCTCACAGCAACCTCAATCTTGGGCTCAACTGATGCTCTTGCCTCAGCCTCCTGAGTGGCTAGGACTGTAGGCACCCGCCACAAAGCCATTCTAGTTTTTTTTTTTTTTTTAACGGCAGGGTCTCACTCTTGCTCTGGCTGGTCTCTGAACTCATAAGCTCAAGCAATACACTGGTCTCAGCCTCCAGAGTGCTAGGATTACAGGTGTGAGCCACCCTGCCCAACCCTAGATCTCATCATCATTATTATCATTATTATTATTCTTTTTAAGACAGAGTCTCACTTGGTCATGCTGGGTAGAGTGTCGCAGCAGCATAGCTCACAGCAATCTCAAATTCTTGGGCTCAAATGATCCTCTTTCCATAGCCTCCCAAGTGGCTGGGACTATAGATGCCAGCTACAATGCTTGGCTATTTTTAGAGACAGAGTCTCACTCATGCTCAAGCTGGTCTCAGAACTCCTGAGCTCAGGCAATGCACGGACCTTAGCCTTCCAGAGTGCCAGGATAATAGGCATGAGCCACTGTTCCTGGCCTATATCACATTATTTTTAAGAGCTCTACTATACTACATTCTGTGTATTACCAAAACTTACTTAACTATGTTCCACATTAATAATTTCCACTTCTTAATAACTAAATAAATAAAATGTCTCTAATACAATCAATGAAACACTCTTCATTTCCTCACTAAAATGCTCTATACCCTGAATCATTTTCCACACAACAGACATTCATTCGCTTATTTAAATATTTTTAAGCTCTTGTTTTTGCCATTCACTATTTCACACAAACTAAATTCCATGACTGTAGGAACTGAGTCTAATTTAATCATCACTTTATTTCCAATAATTAGTAGAGTTAATGGTACATATTTTTCAAATTAATTATTTTTTATTAAATCATAACACTTTACATTGATGCATTTATGAGTTTCAGGGTACTACTTCAATATCAATATGAAATGTTTATACTGAACTAACACATCCATCACAATTATATTCCTTTCTTAATAGTTTTGAAATGTACCATTGCATCATACACATTAGATGAGATCCCCCTAAATACTCTCCCTCCTCCCATGTTCCCCCCCTCCCCTCCCCTCTCCCTTCTCTTCCCTTCTAATTTCTGGACTATAGTTATGTTTTGCCATTCCTATGAGTGTGTAGGTGGTTATATATTGATTTCATAGTAGTATTGAGTACATTGGATACTTTTTTACATTCTTTACTAAGAAGAATATGTTCCAGATCCATCCAGGTAAACATAAAAGATGTGAAGTCTCCATCTTTTTTCACAGCTGCATAGTGTTCCATAGTGTACATATACTACGATTTGTTAATCCATTTATGGGTCGATGGGCACTGGGGCTGTTTCCATGTCTTAGCTATTATGAATTGGACTGCAATAAATATTCTGGTGCAAATGTCTTTGTTGTAAAATAATTTTTTTTTTTTTT
>NW_003852510.1:4921516-4943546 GCF_000181295.1 Otolemur garnettii
TCTGTTCCATAAATCTACCACTCTGTTTTTGTGCCAGTACCATGCTGTTTTGATCACTATAGATTTATAGTATAGCCTGAAGTCTGGTAATGTGATACCTCCTGATTTGTTCTTATTTCTGAGTTATGTATTTGCTATTTGAGGTTTTTTTTCTGATTCCATATAAAACGAAGTACTGTTTTTCAAGTTCTTTGAAATATGACAATGGTGCTTTAATAGGGATTGCATTAAATCTGTAAATTGCTTTGGGTAGTATGGACACTTTAACAATGTTGATTCTACCAAGTCAGGAAGTGTGGTATGTTTTAACATTTGTTAACATCTTTAGCTATTTCTTTCCTCAGAGTTTCACGGTTCTCTTTATAGAGATCTTTCACGTCCTTTGTTAGGTAAATTTCCAGATATTTCATCTTCTTTGGCACTATTGTAAAAGGAATAGAGTTCTTGTTTTTTCAGCTTGACTACTGTTGGCATATATAAAAGCTACTGACTTGTAAGTATTGATTTTGTATCCTGAAACACTGCTGCATTCCTTGATCACTTCTAAGAGTTTTGAACTTAAGTCCCTGGGATTTTCAGGTATAGGATTATATCATCAGCAAAGAGTGAGCGTTTGATCTCCTCTGACCCTATTTGGATACCTTTCATCACCTTCTCTTGCCTGATTGCAAAAGCTAAGTCTTCCATTACTATGTTAAACAGCAGTGGAGACAGTGGGCATCCTTGCCTCGGTCCTGATCTGAGTGGAAATGTTTTCAATTTTACACCATTCAACATGATATTGGCTATGGGTCTGCTGTAGATGGCCTCTATTGGTTTAAGAAATGTCCCTTCTATGCGTATTTTCTTAAGAATTCTGATCATGAAAGAATGCTGGAATTCAATCATCACTTTATTTCCAATAATTAGTGGAGTCTATGGTACATAGTAGACCTTCCATCCTCATCCAGTCACCATCTACTTCTGCAACTACCTCCTATTGATACTGGGTTTTTTGTTTTTTTTTTCAGTTTTTGGCCTAGCTGGGTTTGAACCCGCCACCTCTGGCATATGGGGCCGGCGCCCTACTCCTTTGAGCCACAGGCACTGCCCTTGATACTGGTTTTGTTTTCATTTTATCTCATGGATTCATAACCTCAGAAGATAAATATTGTGTACACCAACCCTACTAAATCTTTTACAAGAATGAAGCAATAGGAAGGACCCCTCTTAAGGAATGCTGGTCTCCGAAACACGGAACTAAAGGAAAAATGTTGAGTTCCTTCAAGAAAATTTCCAAGCCCCTAGCTAGTCTTAAAAAGTAAATAAGCAAACTAACAAATGAGAGTGTAGAAAACAGTAACAAGAGTCTCCCAAGCTAGCCAGAGAAACAAGGTATTCTGTTCCTCTATAGGAACTGAAAAGTAACATCTTAACATATATTCTTGAATTGTTTTTCAAAAATCTCCACAAGATGTAAAATCCTCTATCACACAGACCTCTAATAAAGGGGAATTAAGGATTTAAAAGTTAACTATCCTCCTTTCTTCTAAATTTCCTGAAGGACCTGGAGAAGGCCATAGCCACAAGCCAAATCAATGTATTGTTTACCATTTTACCTGTAACTTCAACTTCCCTAAAATGTGCCCTTGCCTTTAAAAATCTTTATTTGTAACCGACTGGGGAATTTGGGTCTTAAGGCGAGGTGCCTGCTTCCCTTGTCTGATGTCATGCAATAAATGCCTTTTTTTCCCACCACAAATCTCAGTGTCAGTGTCTGGCCTTACTATGCTGGGTGAGTGGGACTCCAGTTTGGTTCAGTAACAAAGAGGCTTACAAGATCACCAAATTCAGAGGCTGACGGCTATGATAGAGAACTGTGAATTTTAGGGCCAGACAACACTACAGAGTAATAAGCCTTTAGCACTAATTGTTGGGGGGCCTGATGTAGCCACACACCACTCCTTCCCCCTCTTCCTTCTCTCCTCTTAAAACAAAAGATCTAGTCAGCTCACAACCCCTGAAGTTCAAGCCAAAAGACCCTAACTTTCTGGGCAAGCTATGGAATTTGCCCACCCTCTAATGGCCCCATATAAAAGGGGTCTCTAACTGCCTCCTACAACTAACACCTTTGTACTGCCCAGGCAGGTCACCCTCCTCTTTAAACAAATCCGGCCTGAACATCCCCACTATGTCTGGACGCCACTGCTTACACCTTTCATTAACAGTTCAGGATCACTAAGGAGAACAAAACAGATGAATTTGGAGGAAGGTTTAAAAAAAAAAAACAGTGTTACAATGTTACCTTTTGGAAGCTCTGCTTTGCTATGTTTTTTTAAAAGTTCATTTTGAACTTAAAACTATCATTCAAAAAGAATGTAAATCTAACAGCTGGCTTTGTTTTTCTTTGGTTTCCCCAATAGATTAGGAGTATTCTCCAAACTTCAGAAGGTCCAGCTGGCACACACAGAAAAACCCTAAAAGTCCAATTTTCAAAGTTATGACTGAATACATAAAATATTTATTTTCCTTTTCTAAGAAAAATGCTTTGGGGGGGGGGGAAGAATCACTGTAACAACAAAACATACCAGAATATTTTTAATTCAATATTTTGACCTTTAAAATCAGTATGAAACAGATCTTCTGAGAAACTTCTAGATGTGCTTACCCTATGTTTTCTTTCATTTGCAAAATACAAATACTACAGATATTAAATTAGAATCACAAACCTGAAAAGAACATTGAGATATTCCTCCTTTGGCCTATTAGCTCATTCACTCTTAAGCCACTCTGCACACGGAAGAAACATGTACAACAACAAAGAATTATCCAACTCAAACTAGGTGCAGGGATAGAAGATGAGATTGGAGTCAAGGTGGGAGTTTGGGAGAAGGAATGCACCACCTAAGGTCACAGAAGAAGACTTTTTTTTTTTTTTTTTTTTTTTGAGACAGTTTGCCTTTGTAGAAGTGCTATGGTGTCATAGCTCACAACAACCTCAAACTCTTGGGCCCAAGCAATTCTCTTGCCTCAACCTCCCTGGGCACCCACCACAACACCTAGCTATTTTTAGAGATGGGGTCTCGCTCTTGCTCAGGCTGGTCTCACACCTCTGAGCTCAGGCAATCCACCAGCCTCAGCCTCCCAGATTATAGGCATAAGCCACTGCACACGGCTGATATGTTTTTATAAATATATCCTATTAGTCTTATTAGACAGCAAATTCTTTTTTAAAAGCATCATGTTGTTAATAACTCTTTTATGTCCCCAATATTAGAATATATAAGGTGTTCAATAAATGTTGACTGATATCACTGAAAATTCAGATATGTACTAGCCCATTTAAATTAAAATATCTGAGGTACACTAGACAGAGCTAAGGAAAGAATCTCTCTGAGCTTGAGGCTATGTTAATAGAAACTTCCAAAACTGAAAAACAAAGAGAAAAAAGGATAAAAATAATGGAGCAGAATAACTAAAACCTGTAGGGACACAATAAAAGGTATAACATACATGCAATGAGAATACAAGGTATAGAAAGAGAAAAATGAACAAAAGAAATACTTGAAGCAATGACTGAGAATTTCCCCCAAATTAATTCTTACTCTGATAATTTCAACATCCTTGCCACACTGGAGGTCCAGTTCTGTTGTTCATTTTGTCTCTTTAAACTAGGTTTTCTTTCCTCTTAGTAAGTCTTACAAGTTTTTGATGGAAGTTAGACAAACACTGTGTAAAAAGAACTGCAGCAAATAGGCGTTTAGTAATGTGGGGGTGGGGGGGATCCATAGTCCCCTAATTAGAGCTGAGTCTTTCAATGAGCCTGCGCCCCTTAGCAAGGCACTTTTAAAATGCTTCTCAATGTCTTTGCTTTAGGTGAGACAGGGCAGCTAGAGGGGGCTGCACCTGGGTATTTCTCTTCCCTCACGTCAGCTAGCTACTCCATTAAAATCCCAATAGGTTAGGTTCTAGAACAGCAGTTCTCAAGAGACCCACAGGAACTACATGTATTAAAGGGTTGCGGCATCAGAAAGGTTGAGAACCACTGCTCTAGTGAAATGGTTTTCTTGAGGGCAGAAATTGCTAAGAAGAACAGAATACTCTGTCATATCACAAAATGATTGTTTTTCCCTTCCACTACTAGAAACATCAAGGGATTTCCCCTCCCAATAATATTCGTTTTTGAGGAACTGGTTGAGCTCCTGAAAGTAAAATCACAGAAGTGAGGTACATAGAGGTAAAACTCCCATGACCAACCCCCACTGGAGTTTGTAACTCTCAGACTGGTCCGCATAGCCTCTAGGAATTCATTAACTACACTTAAAGATTTTCCACCCTCGTCATTAATTACACTTAAAGATTTTCCACTCTCGCCCTGGTTCCTGCAGAGGTTTTGCCCCTGGGTTTCTAATGAAATTAAGTCGTGATTCTCTGTATTTGCCTGTCTTTGTCTCCAATTTGGAGACAGCAATTTGCTCTGTGACCTCACTTCTCTGGCCACCAAAAAGAACCTCTATTTTCATTGTCTACTTTCACATTACTAATAAAAATACTAACTGATAAAAAATATATATAATACACATTAAAAACAGAAAAATAGATCTAAATTTGTTTCATTGGCACATAAATTACTAAAATATTAATTATAGTGTTTACGCTATAAATAATGCCAAAATGTGAACAGTTAAACAATACACTTCCATCCTTTATTTCTGAAGCAATGAATTAAAACATTTCTAAAATCAGTACCTAAATATTAAATTTCCATAAGGGCTTCCAAAAAAATCTACCACTAAGTACCACAATTCACCGGTTATCCTTACTGCTGTTTATTCCTAAAATAGCATTATCACACCTTCTACACAAATTCAAGTTGTAAGTTTTTTGAACTAAAAAAAAAAAAGCAGAAAACTTAATTTTTATATGAAATTAGATATTTAGATGCAAACTCCCAACATGTGCTACCACCATGGAATCAACCTTTATCAAAATTTATTTTACTTGGAAAACTCTTAGTCCATAATAAAATGCTCCTTGCTACTATTACAGCAAGAAAAAAAACCTCATTTTTTTAAATTGCACTAAAAAATGGCTTACTACTTTATATATTACTAGCTTAAGTTTTATTCAACTGAGTTTTAACATACTTACCCAAAACCATGCTAGTTAAAAGTTACAGTTAACTATACCATATAATTCATCTTAAGGACTCTGAAAGCACTGTTGAAAATAAGCCTCCAAACTTAGCCAGAATATCAGATCCCAGGAAACATATTAGCAATACCTATATTGTATGTATATATACATTTTATTATTACTACTTACATATCTGTGATGCATTAAGTAGAAAAGATATCTCTGAACCCTTTACACAATGAACAGACAGTGAACCACTACAAAATTAGGAGTTAAGCTAACAACAGGGTAACATCTTAAGGAAAGATTAAAAAATTTGATATCCTTCCATGAGACAGCTACAGAGTAGGATAAATAAGCTTCCCTAGGAAGATAATGAGGAATTATGGTAAGCTCAAGGGAAATAATTTAGAGATGGTCACAAAAAGAATGGGGAAAAGTAGTAACAAGGAAATAATCAGATAAAATATCCTAGAAAAATAATCTAGCCAAAAAAGGTGTTAATGAGAATTAAGACAGGACCGGGCATGGTGGCTCACCCCATAACCCTAGCACTCTAGGAAGTCAAGGCAGTGGATTGCCTGAGCTCAAGAGTTTGAGACGAGCCAGAGCAAGAGCAAAACCGTCTCTAAAAATAACCAGGCGTTGTGGCAGGCACCTGTAGTCCCAGCTACTTGGGAGGCTGAAGCAAGAGGATCCCTTGAGCCCAGGAGTTTGAGGTTGCTGTAAGCTATGAAGCTGCAGCACTCTACTAAGGGCAACAAAGTAAGACTCTGTCTCAAAAAAAGAGAGAGAATAAAGACAGATGCTTGTGAAAAATAGGCAAGAATGCTATTTTCAAAACAAAAACTAAATTCCTGAGATACTATAATCCTGAAACTCTAAAACAAAGTCAGTATCTAACTTTTTTTTCTTTGAGACAGAGTTTTACTTTGTCGCCCTCACAGCAACCTCAAACTCTTGGGTTCAAGCATTCTCTTGTCTCAGCCTCGAGAGTAGCTGGGACTACAGACGCCACAAGATCCAGCTTTTTCTTTTTTTTTTAAGAGATGGGGTATCGCATCTGCTCAGGCTAGTCTCCAACCTGTGAGTTCAGGCAATCTGCCCACCTTGGCCTCCTAGAATACTAGGATTACAGGATGAGCCACCACTCCTGGCCAGAAAAACTGAGACTTAAGACTTAATACAGTTTCTAGCTAAAGTAATAAACAACAAAACAATTCAATTATGTCAGTTTATAGGAGATAAAGAAATGAAAACATCAGAAACAACAAAAAAATTAGGAAAATTGAGTTGTGTCAGGTGGTTATATATTTAAAAATAAACTATTCAGATGACAATGGCTATGTGACACCAAATAGCCTAGCAAATGAAGAACTGAATATATATAGCTTTGTTCTCAAAAAATGTCACATGGCTTTGAGAAAGTCACTTTTTTTATTATAAAGCTGAAATAACGTAGTCTCACTAGAAACTTTTCACAAATAGTGACACTGCATCAATAAAGAATACAGTGTCTTCTCAGTGAGGAGACAGCATCTAAAAAAAAAAAACAGAGTTCTGTCACTTTTTTTGCTCTAAAACAAGGACTTGCTTTATCACTAGACTAGAGTGCAGTGGTACCATCACAGCTTACCATAACTTCAAATTCCTGTGCTCAATGATCCTCCTCTCAGCCTCCTGAATAGCTGGGCTTTTGTCACTAAATATTTTTTGAGGAGAGGTGGGTCTATGTTGCCCAGGCTGTTCTCAAACTCCTAGACTCAAGTGATCCTCCTCCCTCAGCCTCCCAAAGTGGTGGGATAACAGTAAGTCACTGCACCTGGCCAGTGTCTGGCTTTTAAAAAGAGAAGAAATGATTTATTAATGTGTAGATATTAACTGAGAAAAATGGTTTATCTTCCTTCCCCTATAAGAGGGGAAGGAAACCTGTGGCTTTTTAGGTCCTTAAGTGTAGCCTTTTGACTGAATCCAAGTTTTAGAGAATAAATCCTTTTATTTTAAATTAATACATTTTTATTAATCTTTTATATTTTTATTTTTTAAATGAATATATTTAAAATATCAAAGAATAAGTTTCAATGAAATAATCCTCCCAGATTGACAGGCACAATTAGAACATTAGTAAGCCATAAGGGCTAAATTGACAGCTGATATCTTCATTATTTAGTTCTAACTTTCCCCACCTACTGGTGCCACCACTGAATGAGGCTGGTTGGTGACAGTTTGGGGGCAGGGGGTGGTCAAATATGCCAGTCTATTATTAGCTTTTGACAATGGTGCACTGTATTTCTATTTGAAGTGGAATTTGGGAATAGTTGCATAATTTGACAGTATTTTTTAACTCTATCTGCTTAACAGCCCATCACATCAAAGAAGACCAAGAGAACGCTGAAGAAAGAAAGTAGACTTTTTACTAAGGATTGGGAACTGCAGTATTATCTTGCTTCTGCTAAAGAGAAGATGACTTGCTTGCTTTGTGATACTACAATATCGACATTAAAGAAATTCAACGTTCAAGAACATTATAACATTTGTAAGGATCACAAATATTTTAAATTAGAGGTAGAAGCACAAAAGGCTGTATTGCAGAAATGAAAAGATGAAAATCAAAAGACAGTTCTTTCAAACAGCAATAAAACCTGGAAATAATGCCATTGAAACAACTAAGAAAATAGTTTTATATACTAGTTAAAAAAAAAAAAAGGAAACCATTCAGAGACGTAGAAATTATGAAAGAATGCACTGTCAAAATTGTAGGATGCTTAGACCCTGATAACATTTCCAATTACAAAGAACAGCCTGTTTCAAGGAGAACCATAACTGATCAGTAGCATGAATTAGCCTTCAATTTAACAACTTTATGCAATACTTCAAAAGAAAGACATATTTCTTATTGATCCAATCACTTTGGATTAATCAACTGATATGACTAGCTCAGTACAGATTTTACACTTCATTTAGGTCATAACAGAAGATTTTCTTTGCTACAAAGAGTTGCTCACTTGGGCACTCTTGCAAACAGAATATAGACAATAGATATCTTCAACAACTTTCAAGATAAAGATCATGAAGCTAAACTGAATCTGGTAAGTTTAGTAAGTATATGTCTAAATAGCGCACCTTTCATGACAGGAAAACATGAAGGGCTTAGGGCACTAATTAGAAAAAGTATTGCCAGATCCAGAAACTCTCATTTCTTTTTATCATATGTTGCATCACAAAATCCCTCAAATGTTTTCTAACATAAAGCAAATAGAACAAAGTCATTAACAGATAACTTTAAAGATTGACTTTAAAATTAATAGCTTTCATTTTTTGAAATTATAGGTACATAATTATTAGATTATTACAGAATAATGTATATTTTAAAGTATATCTATAAATACATAAGAAGCTTATGAAACCACAGGTATTTCCAAAGAAGGGTATTATTTCTTAAATCTTGAACACTAAAATTATTTGTTCAAAATGAGGTAAAAGGGGAAATGTTAATTATCTAGAAATACATATTTCCTTTTTTGTTAACATGAAACATATCCCACACAAAGCCATTTTGAGTTATACTATATTCCTTGGTTTGATTCTCCAAGGACAGCTCCTTTGAAACAGAGGCTGGACTAATAACCTGTAGTAAAACTATTTAAACAATTCCTGATCACTACTGTTCATAGATTTAGTTTTAAAAATGTGTTTTTTAAATCTTTTCAGTTATCACTCTACTTTAATATTTTCCCCTAAAAGATAAAATGAAAGTTCATCTAATAGAAAAAAGCCCCACGGTTTAAAAAAGGGGGTGGAAGGTAGGTAGGGAAAATAGGCAGGAATCTTTAAAGGCTTCAAGGATGTAAAGCATGTTCCACACCAGAACATATGTATAGTTCCTCATCTTGAATTCAACTAACAGTCAACTGCGGCAATCAGCCAAGCTTGGCAAATTAAAATAACAGTAATTTTGACAGATTATCTTCTATAAATATTCAAATAAGGACGTTTGTGTTCATGGAAGGGTCTCCATGTGCCAATTAAAATCCTTTGTTTAGGATCCTAAAATTGGGCTTTGTTTCCACCCTTTTGTAGGAACTCCCTAAATTCTAAACTTTGATTTTAACTCTCTCACCCTAGCTAAAAGTCCAATTATCTGTCTACCCATAGGCTGAATTAAAACATTAAGGATAATATTTACATAAGTATCCACAGACAAACGAAACCTAGAAACTTTCAAACCTAGAAACTTTCTGTAAAGATGAAAGAGAAGATCCAAGAAGGAATGGAGGAACAGAGGGAGGATTTTAAAGGATGGCAACTGAATAAAGAATAAAAAATTAGCTTTTCATTTGTGTGAGCAGGTATGCCTTAGGAAAGTAAAAATCCAAATGTAAGGAACAATTTACAAGTTTATACATTTGGCTCTATTCAGAGTTCCATTAAGCAAGATTGCCACAAGACCTTGTTATCTAAAAATAGATAACATTGCGGCAGGTGCCTGTAAGTCCCAGCTACTTGGGAGGCTGAGGTAAGAGAATGGCTTGAGCCCTAGAGTTTGAGGTTGCTGTCAGCTATAACACCAAAAAGAAAAGAAAAAGAAAGAAAGACTGCCATTTATTTGGCTGAAGGTAAGACCCTATTTTTTTTTTAAAGAGACAGTCTCACTTTATCACCCTCAGTAGAGTGCTGTGGAATCACAGCTCACAGCAACCTCCAGGTCTTGGGCTTAGACCATTCTCTTGCCTCAGCCTCCCAAGTAGCTGGGACTATAGGCACCTGCCACAACACCCAGCTATTTTTTGTTGTAGTTTGGCCAGGGATGGGTTCAAACCTGACACCCTCAATATATGGGACCAGCGCCCTACTCACTGAGCCACAGGTGCCACCTATGTTTTGATGACAAGTTTAAGTACATGAAAACTGGCAAAAGTAGAAAAATGCACTTAGTATGAAATTCAAACCAAACACACTTTCTGAAATCCATGATTGCCCTATCAATCAATAAGAACAACATTGGCTTTAGTGAAAAAGCTATCAAATCCATAAATTTGCTAACTGTTCTGTCTTAGGCCAGGCACAGTGGCACACGCCTGTAATCCTAGCACTCTGGTAGGACAAGGTGGGTGGATTGCTTGAGCTTAAGGAGTTTGAGACCAGCCTGAGGCAAGAGTGAGATCCTGTCTCAACTAAAAATAGAAAAACTAGCCAGATGTGGTGCTAACATGCCTATTGTCCCAGCTACTTGGGAGGCTGAAGCAAAAGGATCTCCTCAGCACAAGAGTTTGAGGTTGTTGCAAGCTATGATGCCACAGCACTCTACCCAGGAAGAGAGAATAAGACTGTCTAAAAAAATTGATTAATTAATTAAGAAATAACTGGTCTTTCTTATCCCCCATTACTCAGTTTCCCTTAAACATATACACAAATATTAAAAAGCCTCAGACTTTCCAGGAAAACTACAAGTGATAGGCATGCCTCTGCATGTATAACTGCATGTATAAATTTAAAGTTATAAATACATATACTGAGATTGCTCAAAATATTTCTAGACAGTTAGGTAGACTTGTAAAAAACTTTATAATCACTTGCCACTTGGTCATCCAATGTCACGTACAACAATGGATCCAAGCCTAACCAGTAGTTCTCAAAGCAGGGAAGGAAGAAGAAAAGTTTGGTATAGGAATCAGTATCTTTAGCCTCCCTTGAGGAGCTTGTTGGAAATGCAGAATCTCAGGTCCATCCAGGGACATATTGAGTTACAACCTGCATTTTAACAAAATCTCCAAATGATCTATATACACATTAAAATTTAAGAAGCTCTGCAGGAAGGGAAATATCTAAATGAGAGAGGTGTAATCTTTTTAAAGATTGGTTCTCACTACAGGCTACTGTTTAGGTAACAGGCAGCCCATTTTTAACCTATTTATACCATTATTACTCTTGCCACAATTTTTTACATTTTAAATAAGCTTTCTGTTCTTGAAAAACAGAAAGCCATCAAGAGCCAAAGAATTAGTACCTAATGGTTAAATCTAAGGTTCCAAGAAAAGCTGTGACAGAGTTATTTCACAGCAAGTCTTACTTATGTTAACTGAAGAAATTAAAAAATAATAACAACTTCTTTACTTTCAAACCCTCAGCACTAAGAACAGTTTGGGGTCCCACTAACCAGAAAGAGACCAAGAGATCAAAAGCCTATGCCATGCCATGATAATAACCAGAAGTGGAGGTTATATGTGCCTGATTATTCAGTAATCGTCTCCTATTTCTGTAATGCTGAAAATAGAACTCTGAAAATTACTTTTCTCTTTTGTCAGCTAGCTTCCTCACCCTGCCATTGAGAGCACTAGTGGAAAAACACCATACATAATTTTTCTAATTCACATTCCCCCAGCATAAGCCCTACACTTCAGCAGCAGCAGTTGTTACAGCCACAAGCTTTTCCTGGGACTCGCAGAAATTCTCCTCAGAAATATCAAGAGCACCAGGTGATACCCCTTCCACAGGTTTTAAACCCCAACTCTATGGGGCACCAAACTCTAAGTTCTTCTCTGATTCCGCCAGGACTACGGATGGTGCCTGCTTCCTACAAATACTGTCTCTGTGTTACCTTGTTGGCTCCTCTTCTGTTGTTTTAGCCCTTTGATTTTTAAGCACTCTAACACCTGTATATACCCCATTCCCTATATTAAATTTTCTTAGTATGGAGTATTATAGATTGTTTTCCGGACGTAATCCTAACTGATCTATCATGGCTACATGGAATAAAATTCAACATGATCTTGGTCACTTCAGAAAACAGTTTTCCCAAAACATAATCCATGAAAAAATACTTATTGCCTCTCCTCAAAATAGGTACAAGATAGAAAATGTATACAAGAAGTATACTTGAAAAAGAACAAAGAAGAAACATAACCTAAGAAAGCAAATATACTAAAAGAAATTACCATGGTAGAACACATTTTAACCTTTAGAAACATAAAGAAAAGGCCAATAAAAAGTCTAAAATAAGTTTTCTACTTTAAATAATAAAAATCACAGAACTTGAGAAGAAAGCAGTTTTATATATAATTTGGGTTACCACACTTTAAGGAAGCTGTTGAGAAATTAAGGTACAGTCCAAAGAAGCCTATATCAATGATAAGAAGGGATAGGAACAAGATCCATAAAGAAACATTCAGGAGGCCAGATGGGCACAGTGCCTCATCTCTATAATCCTAGCACCCTAGGAGGACAAGGTTGGAAGATCTGAGTTTTAGGAGTTTGAAAGACCAGAAAGGAGGCAAGATGTCCAACTAGAGTCAGCTTTCCACAGAGGCTCCCACCCAGAAGGAGAGTTAAAGGACAGAAGTTTAGCAAGTAAGCTGATAGTTTGGAGCTGAGCAGAGAGAAGGCTGAAGAATGCACATCAGCCCTGCTGAAGCGAGCTGCGACCCCAAGGATACAAACAATACATACAAAATCCATCGCCAAGCAGACAGGAGTCCCCTCCCCCATAAGAATGGCTCACAGTACACTTTCTACAAACAAGTGAACACAGTTCAAACGTCCTCCCATTTTATCCCACGGGTGAGACCCTCTAAAAACCGGACCTCATTCCCCTACTAAGGCGCCATGGCACTCTCGTGCCAGGCATAAAACTGTACAAAACTACATATTCTCTACCTGCAATTCTGAACTCCCAGCACTCCCCTTCACTCTCACCCTGAGGTCTGGAAGCCTGTCCCCCATGGAGTCCAGATTCTTGAGCATTTTCTCGAGAGGTGTGGACAGGGTGTAGGCTGTTGCAGGTCTGTGCTGACTCTGCGGCACAGGGGGGAGGAGAAAACGGTGCACTGAAGGAACCATACAGGAAAGGGAGAGACAGTGCCCACCCCTACCCCCGGCACAGAGCAATAGCAGCAGCAGCGGGAAGAATAGGGCTCACCCTCCTAAGGATATTATGGAAGGACATTCCCTGTCTCTCTCAGCAACCAGAGAAAGCTGGGCATCTTCACCGGTGGCAGACACTGGCGGAACAGATCTGGGATGCTAACACAGGCCCCCTGAGCAAAGGGTATGCCTGAGATGGTGCCAGCCTGGGCTGAGTGCAGTGCTACAAAGAACTGTAGACACATGCACAAAGATGGCACACGCTCAGGGCAGGGCTGAGACAGGATGGCTTTAGTGTAGGGTGACCAGACGTCCCGATTTTGGCGGGACAGTCTCACTTTTCAACAATTTGTCCCGCTTCCCGCAGCATTTTTAAAAAAGTCCCAATTTTTGGAAAGAATGCACAAACAGGCTGGAGAACAAGAAGGGAATATACGGTTGTAGGCAGCCATATGGCTATTTCACCAGAATATGAGTTTTATATTATTTTTGTTAATTTTATGTTAAACTGTAATAAATAATTGCTGAGAAGTGATTATTGAGAACTGCTTATCAAAGTTTGCCTTGTTGTCAGGCCTTGCCCTGCGCTGTCCCCTGCCCCCTCTCCGCCCCCGCTCCACCCCCTGGCCATGTTGTCCCGCCTTACAGATGTTAGAATCTGGTCACCCTACTTTAGTGGGACTAAGAAACACCCAGCCCTAAGGAAATCATAGAGATTCCCTGAGACAAAGGCATGTGGGCCGAGGCTGGAACTATAAGCCGAGTGTGAGCTCTAACCACATCTGCCCCAACACAGACTGCAAGGGGAAACAGAAACACCAGCTCCAGGCTGCAACACAGACCAGGGCTCAGTTGCAGTTTCTGTGAACTCAAATAGCACCTAGTATGCGGGGAATACAGCCTGGACAGAATCACAAATTCTGCGCAAATATAAATGTCAGCAACATCAATCAGAGGCGGGGCTAGAACTGAGTTAACACCCCAGCTTCATTTAACCACCCGAAGTTCTCAGGCCTCAGCTTCCCCTGCAGATGGTGGCAGAGTGCAGAGGCCTGGCCGAAGATCATAAGATCTCTCTGTGCCTCAGGCAGGCTCAAACCCCTGGAGCATCTGCTCATTGGAGGGAAGTGGGTCATAGTCCTGTGGGGTTACCAGTGACTGGATGTGACAGAGGTGCAAAGTGGCAAAGGAGGCATCAACCTTCTCAGACTAATTCATGTGCTGGGGAGGGAGGTCCTTCTGACTCCACGGAGCACCAGAATAAGTCATGCTCAAGCTGCCAGCAGACCCCTGTATCTAGTTGCTGGAGATCTTTTGAACTCCCTCACTTGAGACCGGGTACTGACTCAGACAATTGATTTAGATCTCTCTGACTACACCAATCACCCAAGGACTATCCAAAGTGGTACCCTGTGTGTGTGGTTGTGGGAAGGTTTGATTTTCCTTTTCCACTTGTTGCCCATTGGGGCAGGTTGACTTAATTGCTGGTATTTCTCCACAACTGAGACTTCAATCCAGACTAACTCACTAGGGTGGACAGAGACCAGCTGAAAACAAAACAGAGACACTTAGCACCACCACACCAAGTCAGTCCCCAGTGTATCAGGCCATAGCACTATATGGGTTCTTTGCAAAGCTCTAGGGGAAAAGGTACAGACACCAGTCCAGCTCTTGGGAAAAAGGCTAGTTAATCACTACTCCAGGAAACCCCAACCTAACTTCACCTTATCTGCTCATCTAGCCAAAAGTTGTAAAATAATCATGGGGCGGAATCAGCAGAAAAACTCCAGTAATATGAATAACCAAAGTAGATCAACTCCCTCAAGGAATGATACAGTGGACACAACTGAAGATCCCATTCATAGTCAATGGCTGAGATGTCAGAAATTGAATTCAGAGTTTGGATTGCAAGTAAGATTAATAGAATAGAGGCAAAGTTGGAATTAGAAATTCAAGGAGCAATTCAAAAGTTGCTCAGGAATTAAATGAATTCAAGAGCAGTGCCTGTGGCTAAAAGGAGTAAGGCACTGGCCCCATATACGGGAGGTGGTGGGTTCAAACCCAGCCCCGGCTAAAAAAAAAAAAAGAATTCAATGAATTCAAAGACAAAATCACCAAAGATTCTGACATATTGAGACAAGAATTTGCAGCCCTCAAAGATCTGAGAAATACAGTAGAATCCTTCAGTAACAGAATGGAGCAAGCAGAAGAAAGGATTTCTGACATTGAAGACAAAGCTTCTGAATGCTCCCAAGCACTCAAAGAGGAACAGAAATAGAGAGCAAAAACAGATCATTATTTCAGAGAGTTCTGGAATAATTCGAAGAAAACTAATATTCACCTTATTTCAACTGAAACTGGACCCACACTTTTCACCATTAACTAAGATAGACGCTCACTGGATTAAAGATTTAAACTTAAGACATGAAACTATAAAAATACTAGAAGAAATGCAGGGAAAACTCGAAGAAATCAACCTGGGTGAACATTATGAGGAGGACCCCCTGGGGCAACTGAAGCAACATCAAAAATACACTATTGGGACCTGATCAAACTAAAACCTTTGGCACAGCCAAGAACGCAGTAAGTAAAGCAAGCAGACAGCCCTCAGAATGGGAGAAGAAACTTGCAGGTTATGTCTCCGACAAAGGTTTAATAACCAGAATCCATAGAGAACTCAAACGTATTAGCAAGAAAAGAATAAGTAATCCCATCTCAGGGTGGGCAAGGGACTTGAAAAGAAACTTCTCTAAAAAAGGCAGCTGCACAGCCTACAGACACAGGAAAAAAATGCTTATTATCCTTAATCATTAGAGAAATGTAAATCAAAACTACTTTGAGATATCATCTAACTCCAGTAAGATTAGCCCACATCACAAAATCCCAAAATCAAAGATGTTGGCATGGATGTGGAGAAAAGGGAACACTTTTGACTGTTGGTGGGAATGAAAACTAATACCTTCTTTTTGGAAAGATGTTTAGAGAACACTTACAGATCTAAAAATAGACCTGTCATTCAATCCTATAATTCCTCTACTAGGTATATATCCAAAAGACCAAAAATCACATTATAACAAAGATATATGTACCAGAATTTTTATTGCAGCCCAATTCATAATTGCTATGTCATGGAAGAAGCCCAAGTGCCCATCAACCCATGAATGGATCCATAAATTGTGGTATACATACACCATGGAATATTATGCAGCCTTAAAGAAAGATGGTGGCTTTACCTCTTACATGTTTAGATGGATGGAGCTGTAACATATTCTTCTTAGAAAAGTATCTCAAGAATGGAAGAAAAAGTATCCAATGTACTCAGTCTTACTATGAAGCCAATTTATAGCTTTCTTCTGAAAGCTATAACCCAATTATAGCCCAAGAAGAAGGGGAAAGGGGAGAGGGAGGGAAGGGGAGGGGAAATGATGGGTGGAGGGAGAGTAATTGGTGAGACCATACCTACGGTGCATCTTACAAGGGTACATGTGAAAATTACTAGGTGTAGAATATAAAAGTCTTAACACAATAACTAAGAAAATGCCATGAAGACTATATTAACCCATTTGATGAAAACATTTCAAATTGTATATAAAACCAGCACATTGTACCCCATGATTGCATTGATGTACACAGCTATGATTTAATTTAAAAAAAAAAAAAAGAGTTTGAAAGACCCTTTCTCTACCAAAAACAGAGAAAATTAACTGATTGTGGTGCCCCAAACCTATACTCCCAGCTACACAGAAGGCTGAGGCAGAGAATTGCTTGAGTCCAGGAGCTTGAAGATGCAGTGAGCTATGATGATACCATAGCGCTCTAGCCGGGTGATAAAGCAAGACTTTGCCTCAAAAAAAAATTTTTTTTTGAAGTTCAGGGGTCAGACCAACCTGAACGAGAGTGAAACTCCATCTCTAAAAATAGCCAGCCTTTGTGGTGGGTGCCTGCTAGTCCCAATTACTCAGGAGGCAGTGGCAAGAGGATTACTTGAGCACAAGAGTTTGAGGTTGCTGTGAGCTATGATACCGGGGCACTCAACCAAGGGCAACAAAGTAAGACTCTGTCTCCAAAAAAAAAAAAAAAATGTGCAGTTCACCTTCTATTTCTATTGGATAGCTCTGGTCTATAATGAATGATCCTACATTGGTACTAAACAATTTCCATATCAAACTTTCATGTTTATACAACATCATAAAATCTAGACATTATAACAGCCAAACCAAATTTTCCTTTTCCCTTGATTGCAAAGTAGATTACATTCATATCTGCTTCCAGGTGCCTTCCTTTCTGATATCTTTATTCACCCTTAAAATGTTTAATAAATTTTATAACATTTTTATCTCTTCCACCTCCCACCTAAGATACTGGCCTTGAAATATTAACTTTTATCTCTAATGACTACCATACTTAGAGAAAGGGAAAGAGAAAATTTCTTCCAAAGCAGTCTCCAGGTTATCTCTAAGAAGGTTTGGCCTCTAGAATCAAATATCCCAGCATGAACTCTGCCTCCCATTGTGCAAATTATTATACCTCAGTTTCTTTATCACTAACAGAGAGTAAATACTATTATTATTTAATATTAAAATACTTCATTTAATTGATATTTAATGTTAAAATACCAATTCTACAGGTTGTGAGATAATATAAGAAAAGCATTTAATTAGGTACTTAGGACTTTAATATTAATAAAAATTAACTATTAGTAGTAGTACCATTATTTCCTTTTTGGGTATGCTACCTGAACCTATCATTCTTCTATTTTTTTCCTGGCTTCCCATCAACAGGTTTTTCCTCAATCAAACCTACAGCATATCTAATAACAGGTAAACAATATAGAACAACACAAAGACAGGGAGGTCACAGGGCTGACAAAAACAAAGAACTGCAAATGTCAGAGCCCATAAGAAAGTGGTTTGCATCACATAATAGGAAGATTCCTCATTATAAAAAGTAGTCAAGCAAAGTCTGGGATCCTGCAAAAAGTATCTTTACAGATGATAGGAATAGGTCTTTCTAAAGTTCCCCTATAAGATGCTCTTACAAGGTATCAAACTCAGATATTAAGATCTAGAACAGTGGTTGTCAACCTTCCTAATGCCACAGCCCTTTAATACAGTTCCTGTGGGTCGCGACCCATAGGTTGAGAACCGCTGATCTAAAATCTACCCCATTGGCAATACCAATCAAGTATAAAAATTGTGCATTCCTTGCAGCAATCTGACTCAGCCATTGATATAGCCTGTATACCTAAAAAACTCAACAAGTTCCTATAAGCAACCTAATAGAAAGCCCAAGTTTAGACTTTCATCATATGGCAATCCAGGTTAATCTTCCCACTATTACCTAAGAGCTCAAGAAGCAAAAGACATACCTACATACACATGCTTTCTTCGTCACTTGTGGCAAACCAAGTTTCACAGACTTTTAGAGAAGATTCAGGAGGGTAGATCTACAGCAGTGGTTCTCAACCTTCCTAATGCCACGACCCTTTAATACAGTTCCTCATGTTGTGGTGACCCCAATGATAAAATTATTTTCGTTCAAAATTCATAACTGTAATTTTGCTACTGTTATGAATCATAATGTATCTGATATGCAGATACATTCATTCAATTATAATGAATCATAATGAATCTGATATGCAGGATGCTCTTAGGCGACCCCTGTGAAAGGGTTGTGAGATCCCCAAAGAGGTCACAACCCACAGGTTGAGAACCACTGCTCTAGAGCCTAAGCCTAACAGGTAAGCTGAATTTCTCATTACTCTTTTCATATTCTACCATATATTTTAGACATTTACATTATGTTTCACATCCTCTTTCTTTTAAGGACCGCATAGCATCCTGAATTCTAAAGTCCACAATACTTCATCTGACATTTTAGACCTTCAAATATCTGTCATGTTGGATTAAACCTCTAATATGAAAAAAACCACGCTGACATGATTTTCATTTGATTGTCGCAACAATTGTATAATCAAGCACATCAAAGACATACTCTAATTTTTTGCTAAGTAACTGAAGCCCAAAGTCCAAGTTACCAATTCAAAATTATTCATTCTTAAGTCTTAATAAACCAACTTTTTAGTCGAAGAGCACACTGTTGATCAGTGACAAAAGCAGAACTTCACACCATATCTCACCAGAGCTTCTCTCAGAGAGAACCACTGGGGAAGGGAGGAAGACAACAGATGATGATGACCATGACAAAGGTTTTGTAATGAGCTAAATCCATGACATTCCTAAATAAAAATAACTAACTTGTTTTATACAGTTCATTTTTCTTACCATATTAAAATTTTGGAGTTTTACTTTCCTTCCTATAAGTTTTTTTCTACTAAGTTTCTTCTTTTTTCTTTACATAATTCATTTCATATTGTACCCAATTCTTTCATACCTATAAGTCAATTCATGAGTTAAAAGTTATGTAATTTTACAAATACAGTTTCCTTATTCTGCCTTTAACGAATTCACTTTATTACTCATTTCAGTTCACCACTATTCTGTGAAATGGTTCGGTTCAATTTTACCCTATCTAAAAATAACCTACTGTACAAGTCCACATTCCGCTGATATTTCTACTGGACTCATATGAAAAAAAGGCCAGCAGTTACTCTATAAAAATACTTTAAACAATTAGTCAACATTAGCTGACCAAAGATTATAAAAGCAAAGTTAACTACCTGTTGTCATTCCTAAGTTCATATTTGGAATGTCCTATAAACCTTCTATTTAATTAATGATTTAAGGTAGTTCACTCTTCTGTGAATGTTTCCTCACGGGCAATAATAAGAAAGTTGATCTAGATCTATAGAATTTCTTTAGATCTGAAGAGTTACTGAGTTTGAGGATTTAAATCCAAGTTTATTTAAAATATTCTCTAATAGTTGGTTTACTATGTTAATACATATATTCAAACCTTATCTACCCACTGTATTTTAATGTTCTATACAGCTTTCTACCCTTATCACTATGCACATGGTGCTATGAAAATACAGGCAACTTTTACTTGGTCTTCTAACTGAACGTGTTAAACTGGTGGCTTTAATAAAAGGTTCTCTAAATTTCCCTATGTGTGTGTGATTCAACAGTCACTATAAACTTTGAACTAGATTCTGAATAGTTAACACTGTTATTAGAATCTGTTATATTATATGCCATAATTGATGTTCAGCATAACAAGCATCTGCAAAAGAAATGATAATTAATTGGGAAAGGAAAACCTGACCCCAAACCCTGTTCTTTGCTACAATCCTCCATACCTTTACATACAATTCCTGACTGATGAACTGAAAACCAGACATTAGAATGCCATACACTCTACAGCATAAGCCCTCGATCATAAAGACTACAGGTGAGGCCATCTGACATGAATGTGTATTTTACTTTTGGTTTATTATGACAGATTTTGCTCCAAAAAGTAAGAGATTTGCCAAATTTATTCTGCAATGAGGTTAAAGTCAATTTCCTATTACAGTAAAATTTGAAAAAAATATTTTTAAAAACAGATATAAGCTTTTGCAAATATTTCCAACTTGTAATAACGTCAACATTAGTTCAAATTTAGACTGAAAAGTATTATTCCTCTTAGTAGTGTTTGCAATTGCCTGGGCCTTTTGATAAAAATCACTAAACTATGTCTGGAAAATATGTTTACCTGTAAAATTCAATGCAAACGCAACCTGACAAAAATCATTTAGCTGAGCATAAAGCAACAGAACAAACAAAAGTGTCTGAGAATCTTAAAAAAAAGTCACATATATTCATCACATCTGTATACAGTTACACATATGGCACTTCAGTTTCAGGAATCTTAAGGTCATCAAAACTTTTACAACTAAATTTAGGTTACGTGGGTTAGGGGAAAAGAGATATGAAAGGGGAATAAAGAGCTTTTTAAAACCCCTATTTTGACTAAATCTGCAGCTATAATTACACCTGTTCTAAAACTTTTCTTGGAACTACTTTTTTTAAAATAATAATAATCAAATAATCAGGTTTAGTGACTAGGTTTAATTTGATAGGAAGACTTCATAGTTAAAAGCCTTTTAATATTCTATTGTTTTTGCCCTGCAACTAATAAATAAGAATTATTATGTAAATGCAAGAAAATTTTACAGCTTACTTGGGTTTGGGAGTTCATTTTTTATTTTTATTTTTTGACAAGTAAATTTTTTTAATTTCTTTCTTTGGTATTTATGCAGAAATTTACATTTTAGGCATATTTAGGTCACTAAATATGGTAAACAAATATTCATACTTCCCTAACATCTGAATAGGCCTATGTCTTCCATGGATGCAAACCAACACTGAGGGCATTTAAATTAAAAGCTAAGTAAGCATTACAAGAGGAACAGTGGGAGCCACGAAGAGGAAAACTAGTAGATAATAATAAGATTTCCATATTCAAAGAGGAGAAAGGCAATTTAGTTTCAAAGCATAGCTTATATTTATAGGAGACTGGCTCACCTGTAGTCAAAAGTAATTCACAAAGGCAAAGAAATCACACAGGACACAGACAATCCATTAATTCAACTCACCAAATTCAAGAATGGACAGTATTAAGCAGCAGCTGTCAGTGCATTAAAAAGATACAAGAAAAGAGCTGATCCTTTCAGTCACAAGCTCACTCCCCAAAAAGCTTTTGAAGGTTGGATGCACACACCAAAGCTTACAAACCAACTATCAAAAATGATCTCTTTAACTTCTATTAGAGGGATGAGATGAAAAGAAAAAAAAAAAAAAGTCAATTATAATTTAAGTTGAACATGTGTCATCAACTAAAAACATTAGTAGCTACTACAAACCTTTTTTCAAATCTCCCTTCCAGCCTTATGTCTACGTTGAAGCTTCATTATCATGTATTACACAGAGACCCAATAGAGCAGAATCCAAAACACAGTGCAAAGAAGGCAAGAAACAAAGAGACTTTCCACAACTATGAATTTTTTTTTTTTTGAGCTGAATGTGTCTTTTACTTTTGATTTATTA
Source organism: Otolemur garnettii (assembly GCF_000181295.1). Taxonomy (NCBI): domain Eukaryota; kingdom Metazoa; phylum Chordata; class Mammalia; order Primates; family Galagidae; genus Otolemur; species Otolemur garnettii. The sequence goes on from NW_003852510.1 coordinate 4,943,479, forward strand.
TGAGTCTCAAGCTGTTGTCCTAGGTAGAGAAGAAGGTAAAGAAGGCAAGAAACAAAGAGATTTTCCAG
>NW_003852510.1:4943619-4947797 GCF_000181295.1 Otolemur garnettii
CTCAAGCTGTTGTCCTAGGTAGAGAAGAAGGTAAAGAAGGCAAGAAACAAAGAGATTTTCCAGAACTATGAAAAAAAAAAAATTTTTTTTTTTTTTTGAGCTAAATGTGTATTTTACTTTTGATGTATTATGAGTCTCAAGCTGTTGTCCTGGGTAGAGTGCCGTGGCGTCACAGCTCACAGCAACCTCAAACTCTTGGGCTTAAGCAATTCTCTTGTCTCAGCCTCCCAAGTAGCTGGGACTATAGGCGCCTACCACAATACCCGGCTATTTTGGCAGGGGGTGGGGAGGAGGGGTTTTGTAGCTATCATTGTTGTTTGGCAGGCCCGGGCTGGATTTGAACCTGCCAGCTCAAGTGTATGTGACTGGCACCCTAGCCACTTGAGCTACAGGCACCAAGTCAGAACCACAAAATATTTAATTCCCTGCCCTCTGAAGTTTTACAAAGATACTCCCTTCTGAAATCAAGAACCAGAGTGTAAAATCATGACCAAGATAATGGAATCTTCTATTTGCAGGATTTGGACTGGTGGGCAGAGGAGTAAGCAAAGAATGAAGGAGCCAATGACAGAAAAATCTACTAAAAAACTGAGAATTTTGTATTCATAAATGCTTCACTGGAACCTTCTTGGGGTTTTTTTGTTTTATTTTGTTTTTTTGAGACAGAGTCTCACTTTCTCACCCCAACAGAGCATCATGGCATCATAGCCCACAGCAACCTCAAACTCTTGGGCTCAAGCAATTCTCTTGCCTCAGCCTCCCAAGTAGCTGGGATGACAGGCGCCCGCCACAATGCACAGCTATTTTTTAGGGGGGGATCCTTGCTCTAGTTCAGGCTGGTCTCAAACTCATGAGCTGAGGCAATCCACCTGCCTTACCCTTCCAGAATGCTAGGATTACAGGCATAAGTCACTGTGCCCGGCCTGCCTCAACCTTCTTAATAAAATCCAAATTGCCAAAGTCTATTAATCGATTCTCCCCTCCTTTGAGAGCCATCCCTGACCAACTAGTCCTCAAACTATCTGGACTTTGCCTGACATATCCTGCTAAAGCCCTGTAAAAAAATTCCTCCATTTTTCTCCACATTAGAACTTGGCGGGGCTCAGCGCCTGTGACTCAAGTGGCTAAGGCACCAGCCACATACACCTAAAGGTGGCGGGTTCGAATTCAGCCTGGGCCCACCAAAAACAATGACAGCTGCAACCAAAAAATAGCTGAGTGTTGTGGCAGGCGCCTGTGGTCCCAGCTACTTGGGAGGCTGAGGCAGGAGACTCACTTGAGCCCAGGAGTTGGAGGTTGCTGTGAGTTGTGATGCCTCTACCCAGGGGGATAGCTTGAGGCTCTGTCTCAAAAAAAAAAAAAAGAACTTGGCAGAGCCTTTTGAAGCCCAGCATTTTCAAATATAGTCTTATGTTAACAGTGCTCTGGTTGGTTTTCTTCCAAACAGTGAAAATTTTCAGGAGGTCAACAGGGCATGATTTTGTTGCATTTTTGTTTTCTTAATAGGCTGCAAGGTTACTTTGAGCATTGCTTCTGTGTCCATATAATCACTAGAGAAATATACAGTAGAAAAGTAAAGACTCTATTAGCCATTTAGGGGAAAAAGGGACAAACATTTATTAATGTTTTAAATTTACATACTTTCATGTAATAGATTTTCTTTAATCCTCTCAATAACTGTTAGGATAAATTTTTATGCCTATTTTATAGATATAAAAACCAGAAATCTATTTTATATTATTTTCTTAACACTGAGTCTCACTCTGTTGTGAGTGCTCTGTGTTGTCTGTGCTCTGACACCAGAGCACCCTGATGTCAGCATAAATTCAACAGCCATTCCTGATTTTTTTTTTTTAAGACAAATTCTCATTTTGTCACTCTCGGTTGAGTGCTCTGGCATCATAGCTCACAACAACTTCAAACTCTTGGGCACAAGCAATTCTCTTGCCTCAGCCTCCCAAGTAGCTGGGACTACAGGCACCCGCCATTAACACCTGGTTATTAAGAGACCGGATCTTGCTCTTGCTCAGGCTGTTCTCGAACCAGCAAGCTCAGGCAATCCACTTCCCTCAGCCTCCCAGAGGGCTAGGATTACAGGTGTGAGCCACCAAGCCCGGCTGTTTCTAATTTTTCAAAAACCTTCTACAAACTATGAATTGAAAGAAGCCCCTTCAACCTAATAAATGGCATCTTGAAAAACCCACAATTAATATTATAGTGAATTGTGGAAGATGGATGCTTTCACCTTAAGATGTCTACTCGCATTTCTATTCAACATTCTAGCAGAGGTTCCAGCCAATGAAGTTGAGGAAGAAAAAGAAATAAAAAGTGGTTGGAATGGAAAAAGCTATTTTTATTCACAAAAGATATGCTTGTCTATGTAGAAAATCCAATGGAATCTAAAAAAGAGCTATTAGAATTAATGAGTTCAGCAAGGCTGCAGCATACATGCCAATATAAAAAATCAATTGCATTTTTGTATATTAGTGATAAACAATTAGAAACTGACATTTTATAAAAATACTTATAAAAGCATCAAAAAACTATAAAATACTTAGAACTATCTGACAATATCAGAAAGATAAGTTCATTAAAAACCATAAAACACTGCAGAAATAAATTCTACATCCAAATCAACGTAGACCCCTTATTCATTGGTCATAAGACTTAATAGTTACGATGTCAACTCCACCACAATTTATCTATATATTCAATACAATTTCACCTAAAATCTTAGTCACTTTTAAATAAATATTTATTTACAAATTATTCTAATATTCTCTAGTAGGAGAAAGTATTCACACAGTAATTTTTTTTTTTTTTTTGCAGTTTTTGGCCAGGGTCAGGTTTGAACCCGCTATCTCCGGTATATGGGGCTAGTGCTTTACTCCTTTGAGCCACAGGCTGGATTAGAATGCAGTGGCAATTATCATATTCACTGCAACCTCAAATCCTGGGTTCAAATAATCCTCCTGCCTCAGCCTCCCCAGTAGTTGGAATGACAGGTTTCATTCTTGGGACTATAGGAGTATACCACCATGACAGACTAGTTTTTCTGTTTTTTATAGAGATGGTGTCTCATTCTTGCTCAGCCTGACCTCAAGTAATCCTCCAGCCTTGGTCTCCCAAAGTCCTAGGATTACAGGCTTGAGCCACTGTGCCTGGCACCACAGTAATTTGAAAGGGAAAGTTTAATATAAAGTATCATTAACTATACCAGGGGGGTGGAGAAACAACCAATTAACTAATGAGAATAAAGAGAATTCTATTACAACCAAATGAGGAACAACCAGTATTCCTCTAGGGCTGAAACAGAGTACCAAGTCAAGAACTTTCTCTAAACCCCAAACCATTCCAGGAAAGAAATCCAGACCTTGTTGGTGAGGGCACAGTCCAAAGAAGTTACTCTAGTGCTGCACCAGCAGAACTTGCTAGAAATCTGACTGGTGGAACTTGCTAGAAATCTCCTCTTTAGAGCACTAGTAAAATCTGTTCATTTTGAAATTCTGTTCAACAGAAGACTCTGAGGGGAGTGTAAATGGAAAGAGCTACCTGAGGGGAAGGTATAGGAAAGGAAAAGTTGCTAGCCTTGGAATACAAAATGCTGGGCGCTGCGGTCCTTTGACTACTGCAGGAGCCCAGGGTTGGTGAAGACACACACTCTGCAGAAGCCATACACTGGAGAAGCTATGTGAGTTGACAATGAAGGTGAGTGTGCTGTTTCCACCCACCAAGCCAGTACACAGAAACAAAGAAGTTAAACTCTTCAGTTTTTTTTAGAGAAAGAGTCTCACTTTATTGCTCTTGGTAGAGTGATGTGGTGTCACAGCTCACAGCAATGTCCAACTCCTGGGATTAGGCGATTCTCTTGCCTCAGCCTCCAGTATGATATACCATTCATACCATTCCTCTCCGGGGTTTTACCCAGAGAAATGCATACATATGTCTACAGAAAAACTTCCATATTAATATCAATGGCAGCTTTACCTATAATAGCCAATAACTAGAAAGAACCCAAAATGTCCATCACCAAGTGAGTGGATAAACCAAACTGTGATATATCCCTATGTGTCAATCAATTTATTTATTTTTTTTTCTTTTTTTGAGACAGAGCCTCAAGCTGTCCCCCTGGGTAGAGTGCCGTGGCATTACAGCTCACAGCAACCTCCAACTCCCGG
>NW_003852510.1:4947843-4953737 GCF_000181295.1 Otolemur garnettii
CCAAGTAGCTGGGACCACAGGCGCCCGCCACAACGCCCAGCTATTTTTTGGTTGCAGCCGTCATTGTTGTTTTGGCGGGTCCGGGCTGGGGATTCGAACTGGCCACCTTAGGTGTAGGTGGCTGGCGCCTTAGCCGGTTGAGCTATAGGCGCCGAGCCGTGTCAATCAATTTATATCGAATCAGTTTCAAATGTGTGCTTCAATATACGCTGCATAATAAACAACGTTTCTTTACATACTCCTCATTTTAACATGAGCACCATTATAAACTTTCTCTAAAGAAGCTCTCCTACAATTCCCTGCAGGGACATGGTGGTAAGGGGCTTTGAATGTGACAGAATGCTGTCCCAGCTACTTGCAGAGAACACAGTCCCCCTTTGCAACTCTGCAGTCTCGGTCTGGCAATAAACTGTCCACAACCCTCTCGATGTGGAAACCAGACCTCTTATGCACTTTGAAGCTCCTGTGCACTCTGAATGTCAACAACAGGGTTTACTTACATTCTCTCTCCTTACAAATGAGGACGAGAGAGACTTGTCTTCCTTTAGACTAAGCACGTTTGTTTGTGGCCCACAGAGACACACACCGATCGGCCTCATTTTCTGTGAGCACCCTGAGCAGCCCACTGAATATCCTGTTGGCACCTGGACTCCCACTACACACCTATGCCACAAGGTGTTGATGCCCTGCTACTACACTTGTACTCTGATGAACTGACTATGCTTGCCCAGCAACTTCAGACCATCTCAAGCCTGTCCAAACCACAAACTTCTCTGCTATCCAGAGGACTGAGCTCCAATGAGGTCTGAATCCCTTCTAAACACATCCTTTGTGAGCACTCTCCCTCAGCTCTAGGGTAACATTAAGTTTCCTTGTATCTTATACCTATTCTTTTGTCATAGTTAATAATTTTTTTTTTTTTGGAGACAAGAGTGTCATCCTAGGTAGAGTGCCATGGCGTCATAGCTCATAGCAACCTTCAACTCAGGCTCAAGTGATCCTCTTTGTCTCAGTTTTTCTATTTTTAGTAGAGACGGGGGGGGGGGTGTCTCACTTTTGCTCAGGCTGGTCTTGAACTCATTAGCTCAAGCAGTCCACCCTCTTCTCACCCTTCCAGAGTGCTACGATTACAGGCATGAGCCACTATGCCCAGCCAATAATTCTTGATATTAAACTTCCCATTTCTATTTCCTAAAACTCAGTAACTAGAAAGGCAAGCTTATTCAAAAATGGGGAAAAGACTCAAAAGACTTCCAAAAAAGATAAACAAATAGTCAATAAGCACTCAAAAAGATGCTCTATATCATTAACCATTAGGGAAATGCAAATCAAAAACCACAGTGAGATACCACTTCACACCAAATATGGAATACTATTTTTAAACATACAATGGAATTATATTAAGCCTTGAAAAAAAAAGTTATAAATTTCATTGTTTTATTATATATTGTATAATATAATCCAATATTATACAACATGGATTAATCGTAAAGACACTACATTAAGTGAAGTAAGTGAGTCTGAAAAATACCTAGAAAAGTCTTAGAAACTGTAAGTACAAGGCCGTGCCATGGCTCATGCTTACAATCCCAGCACCCTGGGAGGCAGAGGTGGGTAGATTACCCAAGCTAAGGAGTTTGAAAACAGCCTCAAAAGTTTGAAAAAGAGGGAGACCCTGTCTCTACTAAAAATAAATTAGACAGGCATGGTGGCAGGCGCCTGTAGTCCTAGGTCCTAGCAACTCGGGAGGTTGAGGCAAGAGGATCACTTGAGTTCACTTAAGCTATGAAGATACCACAACACTCTACGCAGGGTGACAGAGTGAGACTCTGTCTCAAAAAAGGAAGTAGAAGGTAGTTGTCAGAGCCTGGGGGTAGGGGAAATTGAGAAGCCAATTGTTTAGTGGGGAGAGAGTTTTAGTTATACAAGATGAAAATGTTCTGTGGGCTCAGTGCCTGTAGCTCAGCAACCAGGGCGCCAGCCACATGTTACACCAGGGTGGGCAGGTTCGAACCCAGCCCAGGCCTGCCCAACAACAACAACAAAAATAGCTGGGCATTGTGGCAGGCACCTGTAGTCCCAGCTACTTGGGAGGCTGAGGCAAGAGAATCACTTAAGCCCAAGAGTTTAAGGTTGCTGTGAGCTGTAACACCACAGCATTCTACTGAGGAAGATATAGTGAGACTCTGTCTCAAAAAATAAATAAATAATTAATTAAAAGAAAGGAAAGAAAAAAAAAAGTTCTGTGGATGGATGGTGGTGATAGTTTGAATAAAAATGTAAATATACTCAACACCACTGAACTATACACTAAAAAACAGTGAAATGATAAGTTTTATGTTATATAAATTTATTAAAATGTTTTAATTTTTTAATTATTTTTCATTACAGATTAATGTGAGGGTATAATTAGGTTATAATGTTTACATTTGTTAGGTAGAGTCCTTGTTATAGTTGTGTCCGACACCCAAGAGATGAGCCATATACCCTTATATTGTGCCCATTAAGTGAGAGCACACCAATCCCCCTCCCTCCTACCCTCAGCCCACCTTTCTCCCCTTTCTCTCCTCCCTTCTTCCCCCTCTTACCAACTTGAATTGAATTGAGTTCTTCTCTTATGTGGGTATGGACTACATTGTCTACTGGCTTCATATTAGTATTGAATACATTGGATGCTTGCTTTTCCATTCTTGTCATACTTTTACTAAAGAGAACGTTCTCCAAACACTATTCAGGTTAATACAAAAGATATAAAGTCTCCATCTTTTTATGGCTGAATAATATTCCATGGTCTACATATATCACAGCTTGTTAATCCATTCCTGGGTTGGTGGGCACTTGGTTTGATTCCACAGCTTGGCCACAGTGAATTGAGCTGCACTGAACAATCTAGTGCAAATGTCCTTATGATGAAATGATTTTTCTTCTGGTAACATACCTAGTAATGGGATTGCAGGATCAAATGGAAGGTCTATTTTGAGTTCTTGGAGGATTCTCCATTCTTTCCAAAGAGACGGTATTAGTTTGCAATTCTACTAACAGTATAAAGTATTCCCTTCTCTCCATGACCATGCCAGCATCTGCAGCTTTGGACACTGTGATGTGGGATATTCTCACCTAGGATTAGGTGAGATCTCAAAACAGTTTTGATTTGCATTTCTCTGATAATTAGGGACAATGAGCATTTTTTCATGTTTGTTGATCATCTTTCTTCTTCAGAGAAGGTTCTGTTCATGTCTCTTGCCCAGGGGTAGATGGGATCATTTACTCTTTTTTTGTTGATTAATTTGAGTTCTCTATAGAGTCCAGTTATGGTCAGATTGGTAACAAGCAAATATCATTTCAAATTCTGAAGGTTGTCTATTTGCTTTAACTGTTGTGTTCTTAGCTGTGAAGAATCTTTTCAGCTTAATTAAGTCCCATGTATTTTTGTTGTTGTTGTTACAACTGCGAATGGAGTCTTTCTTCTTCATAAAATCTTTCGCCAGGCCAATTCATCAGGAATTTTTCCTAGACTTTCTTCTAAGATTTTTATTCATATCTGAGATTTAGATCTTTTATCCATCTTGATTCAATCTTTGTAAGTGGTGAGAGGTGCAGGTCCAGTTTCAGTCTTTTACTTTGGTTACCCAGGTCTCCCTGCATTATCTGTTGAATAGGGATTCTTTTCCCCAGTATAAGCTTTTGTTTGGTTTATCAAACAGATAGCAATAAGAGGCTGGTTTCATCTCTAGGTTTTCTATTCTGTTCCATAGATCTATGTCTCAATTATTATGCCAATATCATGCTGTTTTGATCATTGTGAACTTGTTTTTGTTGTTGTTGTTTTGAGACAGAGTCTCACTTTCATGGCAGTCACAGCTCACAAATTCTCTTGCCTCAGCCTCCCAAGTAGCTGGGACTACAGGTACCTGCCATAATGCCTGGCTGTTGTTGTTGTTGTTTTTAGAGACAAGGTCTTGCTCTTATGCAGGCTGTCTCGAACTCATGAGGTCAGGCAATCACCCACCTCGGCCTCCCAAGTGCTAGGATTACAGCCATAAGCCATCAATTGCACTTGGCTGATCACTGTGAACTTGTAATATGACCTGTAGTCCGCTATTCTAAGAATTGCCTTAGCTATATGGGGCTTTTTCTCATTCCATACAGAACAAAGAACTATTCTTTTGAGTTCCTCAAAGTATAGTACTGATATTTTAATGGGGATTGCACTAAATCTGTAGATTGCTTTGGGCAATACATTTTAACATGTTGACTCTTCCCAGCCAAGAACATGGTATTTTTTTTTTTTTTTTTGAGACGGAGCCTCAAGCTATCCCCCTGGGTAGAGTGCCATGGCATCATGCTCACAGCAACCTCCAACTCCTGGGCTCAAGTGAGTCCCCTGCCTCAGCCTCCCAAGTAGCTGGGACTACAGGTGCCCGCCACAATGCCTGGCCATTTTTTTGTTGCAATCATCATTGTTGTTTTGGCAGGCCTGGGCTGGGGATTTGAACCCGCCACCTTAGGTGTATGTGGCTGGCGCCTTAGCCGCTTGAGCCACAGGCGCTGAGCCGAACATGGTATGTTCTTCCATTTGTTAATTTCTTCTACTATTTCTTTTCTCAGGGTTTCATAACTTACTTTGTAGAGAGCCTTGACCTCCTTTACTAGATATATTCCCAGGTATTTTGATTTCTTTGAAGCTACTGTGAAGGGTTTTATGTCTTTGATTTTCTTCTCAACTTCACTGTCATAGGTGTATATAAAGGCTCTTGATTTGTAGATACTGATTTTATACCCTGATATTACATTACTGTATTTCTTAATCACTTCCAGAAGTCTTATGGTTGAGTATCTTGGGTTTTCTAAGTATAAGACTTTATCACTGGCAAAGAGAAAGAGTCTAACTTCTTCTGCCCCAGTTAGATGCCCTTAACATCCTTCTCTTGCCTAATTGCATTAGCTAGAACTTCTAGGAGTACACTGAAAAGTAGTAGAAATAGCAGACATCCTTGTCTGGTTCTAGTTCTAAGTGAAAAAGCTTTCAGTTTTACTCCATTCAGTACAATAGTTTCAGTACTCCATTCAATCATGGATGGTTTCTAGAAGTTTAGGCGTTTAAATGTGCCATCTATGCCTATTTTCTTAAGCATTCTTATTAGAAAAGGATGCTGAATTTTGTAGGATTCTTTTTCTTCATCTATTGAAAGGATCATATGGTCTTTGTTTTTAGTTCTATTTTGTGGTGAATTACACTTATGGATTAGTGTATGTTAACCAAATCCTGTATCCTGGGATGAAGCCTTACCTGATTGTGATGAATGGTTTTTTTAATGTGTAGCTGCTATCTATTTGCTAGGATTTTATTGAGTATTTTTGCATTGATATTCATTAGTGAAATTGGTCTGCAGTTCTTTTTTTTTGTTGAGTCCTTCCTTGGTTTTGGTACCAGAGTGATGTTTGCTCAATGTGTTGGAGGGTTCCTTCCTTTTCAATGTTTTGGAATAGGTTCTGCAGTATAGGTACAAGCTCTTTTTTTTTCTTTTTTGAAGGTTTGATAGAATACTGGTGTGAAACCATCTAGTCCAATTTTTTTGTTGGGAGTGTTTGTATTGTTCCTTTAGTTTCAGTGCTTGATATTGGTCTATCTAAAGAGATTTATTTCTTCCTGTTTAAGTCTAGAGAGGTGGCACAATTCCAAATATTGGTCTATTTCCTCCACACCATCAAATTTCTGGGCATAGAGTTTTTGTAGTAATTACAGATGATCTCTTATATCTAGATATTATCTTGTTTTCATTTCCCCTTTTATGTTTCTTTCTTTCTTTTTTTTTTTTTTTTTGAGATAGGTCTCATTATGTTGCCTTTGGTAGAGTACTGTGGTGTCACAGCTCACAGCAACCTCCAACTCT
>NW_003852510.1:4953798-4975937 GCF_000181295.1 Otolemur garnettii
GCTATTTTTTTGGTTGCAGTTGTCACTGTTGTTTAGCAGGCTTAGGCAGGGCTCAAACCCACCAGCCTCAGTATATGTGGCCAGTGCCCTACTCACTGAGCTATGGGCACCAAGCCCCCTTTTATGTTTCTAATTATTAGAGATCTTACTTGACTGTTTCTAGTTAATTTTTGTTTATCTTTTTTAAAGAACCAACTTTTTGTTTTGTTAACTTTCTGAATGATTATTTTGTTTTCAATTTCATTTATTTATGATTTAACTGTGGTTACTTATTTCTTCTGCTACATTTGGGATTGGATTGCTTTTCTTTTTCAAGTTCCTTAAGATGATTCATTAGTTTGTTGATGTGCACTCTTTCTGTTTTATAAATTTTCCTCTTAGGACTGTTTTTGCAGTATTCCATAGGCTCTGGTACCTTGTGGCTTCACTGTCATTACATTTGGGGAATCTAATACTTTCATCTTGATCTCCTCCTTGACCCAGCTATCATTCAGCATAAGGTTGTTTGGTTTCTATGACTTTGTGTGGGGATGAAGGGTTTTTTTGTAGTTGAGTTCTACCTTTATTCCATTGTGGTCTGAAAAGATACAAGATATAATTTTAATTCTTTTAATTTTGTTGAGGTCTGATCTGTATCCTAGGACATGATCAATTTTGGAGCATTATCATGGGCTTACAAAAAGAACATATATTCAGTAGTTTTGGGATGGTATGTTCTGTATATGTCCATTAAGCCCAGTTGTTCTAAGGTGGCAGTTAAGTCCCTTGCTTCTTCCTTTAGTTTCTGTTTAGAGGATCCATCCAGTTCTGTCAGAGGGGTGCTAAAGTTCCCAGTGATTACAGTGTTGTAGGATCCACGGTTCAGACAAGTTAGGAGTTGTTTCAAAAATCTGGAAGCTTTTAAGTTCAGCGCACAAATACTGAAAACTGAAATATCCTCTTATTGTTTTGTACCCTTGATCAGTATATAGTGACCATCTTTGTCTATCTTTACTTTTGTTGCTTTAAATCCACTTGTATCTGCAAATAAAATTGAGACTCCTCCTTTCTTCTAATTTCCATTTGCCTGAAATATCGTTGTCCAAACCTTTACCCTGAGTTACATTCTGTCCTTAGAGGTTAAATGTGTTTCCTGAAGACAACATCTATGGCACATGGTTTTTTATCTACATACCCTGTGCCTCTCCAATGGGGAATTCAAGCCATTCACATTTGAGAGAATTAATAAATTTGGTGGAGAAAGGTTTGTCTTGTTTTGCGGAGGCCTGATGCTTAATTTTATCCCTTGAGCCACTGTGGAAACTTGGCTTTGACCTTTCATTTCTGGGTGACTTTGCTGGAGGACCATTGTGATGATCTGTGTATACACTATGGCTGGGGTCCTCAAACTGCAGCCCGTGGACCACATGCGGCCCACTGGCGACATTTATTGGGCCCACTGGGTGTTTTTGCCACCCCTGCCTGTCCTGCTTAGCAGCCAACTTGTCCCAAGGCCCACAGTCCAACCCTCCAACAGTCTGAGGGACAATGAACTGGCCCCCTGTTTAAAAAGTTTGAGGACCCCTGCACTATGAGTCTGAGTACTTCCTGCAGGGCTGATCTTGTAGTGGCAAATTTCTTCAGTGATTGCTTGTCAGAAGATTTGAATTCTCCATCAAATATAAAACATAATTTGGCAGGATACAGGATCCTAAGCTGGAAGTTGTTTTGGGTTGGTTGTTTTTTTTTTTCTTTTTTGAGATAGAGTCTCATTTTGTCACTCTTGGTAGAGTGCCATGGTGTCATAGCTCACAACAACCTCAAACTTGTTGGGCTTGGCTTGAGTAAGTTAAAAAGTTATAGCCCTATTTCTCTGTCTTGTAAAGCTGAGAAATCTGCTGTCACCTTATGGACCTGCCCTTGTAGGCCAATTGTTGCTTACTTCTAGCTGTTTGTAGAATTCTGTCTTTCATTTTGACCTTGGCCAAGTTCATTACAATGTGTCTAAGATAGTGATTTTCTTTCTTTCTTTTTTTTTTTTTTTTGAGACAAGAGTCTCACTCTGGCAGCGCCCGTAGCTCAGTGAGTAGGGCACCAGCCACATACACCGAGGTTGGCAGGTTCAAACCCAGCCCAGGCCAGCTAAAACAACAATGACAACTGCAACAACAACAACAAAAATAATAATAGCCAGGCATTGTAGCAGGCACCTGTAGTCCCAGCTACTTGGGAGGCTGAGGCAAGAGAATTGCTTAAGCCCAAGAGTTGGAGGTTGCTGTGATCTGTGATGCCACGGCATTCTATCCAGGGTAAAAGCTTGAAACGCTGCCCATCCCCACCCCCCAAAAAAAGTCTCACTCTGTCCCCCTGGGTAGAATCCCATGGCATTATAGCTCACAGTAACCTCAAACTCTCAGGCTCAAGAGATCCTCTTGCTTCAGTTTTTCTATTTTTAGTAAAAACGGTGTCTCACTCTTGCTCAGGCTGGTCTCAACTCCTGAGCTCAGGTGATCCACCTGCCTTGGACTCCCAGAGTGCTAGTATTACAGGCAGGAGCCACCAATCCCAGCTAGTAATTTTCAACTGGTATTCTGCAGCACACTGGTATGCCACAAGATGATCTTAAGTGTGCCACAAAAATTTTTAAAGATCATTACTTTCAAAAGAAATTAAAGCACAGTATGTATATTCTACTCTTACTCTTTATGATCAATATAATTTAAGTGTGCTGTGGCAGTATAACTTGAACTATAGTGTGCCGTGAGATAAATAAGGTTGTAAAACACTGGTCTAGGAGATACTACATTTATATTGAGAGGAACAAGGTTCAATGTCCATCTAAAAAGAGTGTCAGAATCATTGGTGATACTTGGAAAAATTTATGGGATATCAGTTATGATATCCTCTCCACTAGGACTTCTATGCCTTTGGGTTGATGTTCTCCTTTAGGCATTACCTATACTTCGTATGTTTGTATACTTTGTGAAGTCCCATAATTCTCTAAGAGATTGCTCAGCTTTTACCCTCTTCTTTTCTGCCTCTTTCAATGCCTGAGTTAGCTCAAGTGCCTTATCCTCTAGCTCTGAGAGTTCTTCTCCATGGTTTAATCTGTTATTGATACTTTCTACTCCATCTTTAAGTTCTCTGAATGACTCCTTCAATTCCTTAAGCTCAGACAGATCAGGTGGCACCTGTGGTTCAGGGGAAGGCACAGGGCCTATATACAGAGGGTGGTGGGTTCGAACTCCGCCCCGGACAAACTGCAACAACAACAAAAAATAGCCGGGTATTGTGGTGGATGCCTATAGTCCCAGCTACTTGGAAGGCTAAGGCAAGAGAATCGCCTAAACCCAGGATTTTAAAGTTGCTGTGAGCTATAATGCCACAGCACTCTACCAAGCACAATAAAGTGAGGCTCTGTCTCAAAAAAAAAAAAAAGCTCAGACAGATCCTTTCTAATTCCATCATGTCTTTCATTCATTTCTTGGGTCAATTTCTGGATTTCCTTTAATTCCCTTCATTATTTTTGAAATTTCCTTTCTTTCATTTCTGTAATTTCTTATACTTGGGATCCTCTGTGATAGGTGCCTCATGATGATCCCCCTGAGGGACATTGATATGATCTGTTTTTTCATGTTGCCGGATTTTTTTTTTGTTGGTTCTTCCACATGTGTGTGTTGTTCTTTTTTTTTTTTTTTTTTTTTTTTTTTTGAGACAGAGCCTCAAGCTGTCCCCCTGGGTAGAGTGCTGTGGTATCACAGCTCACAGCAACCTCCAATTCCTGGGCTCCAGCAAGTCTCCTGCCTCTGCCTCCCAAGTAGCTGGGACCACAGGCACACGCCACAACACTAGGCTATTTTTTTTGGTTGCAGCCATCATTGTTGTTTGGTGGGCCGGGCTGGATTCAAACCCAGCACCTTAGATGTATGTGGCTGGCACCTTAGCCACTTGAGCCACAGGCACCAAGTCTGTGTGTTCTTCTTGTTCATGTCCTCCCTCTTCTTTCTCCTCTCCCTTCCTTCTTTTTAATTTTTCTCATCTCTGTGCTTGGGTGTCAAAGTGGCCTCCTAGAGTCCTAGAGTCTCCCACTGTCTCATTGTGCCCTTGTATTGATGATTCTGGACTGGGCAATCCAGCGGCTAGAGTCCCTTTACCCCAGTCTTACCAGGAGCAGCTGGTGAGGAGAAGTCTCTAGTCTTGGAGCCCCTTAATCTCCCATTTCTCAGCTTCCGCAATGCCCTGACATCTTAACCATAAATCCTTAGGTGACAGAGTCTACAGTAGAACCACCTGAGCCTCCCTGAGCTGAAGACATTAATAAATTTTTTTTGAAAAAGAAAAGAATTTATTTCTATATTTTATAATAGTTTTATTGGTCCTAGGATGGATGTTATTGTTAACAGTGGGGTAGAAACAGCAGATTCAGATAAAAAATTAATCACAGTCAACAAGCACTTCTAAATATGTCCAGATACTCTGAGGCACTAGGGACACAAAGATAAATAATCCCTACTATTAAGGGGTTTCTGATCTAACATATTTACACATAGGCAAGAAATCAAAACAATGGGTCATTAATGGCATCATTTCAAACTGATTCCACTACCACCCAGAACCAATCATAATGAGCAGTTTCCAAATGATAGTAGCAAAATATTTTGTTTTATCATATTAGAAATTTTTGTTTTGTTTTGTTTTTTGAGATGAGAGTCTTACCATGTCGGCCCTCAGTAGAGTGTCATGGTGTCACAGCTCACAGCAACCTCTAACTCTTGGGCTTAAGCAATTCTCTTGCCTCAGCCTCCCAACTAGCTAGGATTACAGGCACCCATCAACAATGCCCGGCTATTTTCTTTGTTTTTGTTGTAGTTGTCACTGTGGTTTAGCAGGCCTGGGCTGGATTCGAACCCACATGCCTCAGTGTATGTGGCTGGCGCCCTAACTGAGCTACAGGCACTAAGCCCATATTAGAAAATTTTTAAATCCAATTTCCCCACTCTCAAACTGAAAAAGGACAATTTCTAAAAGATAACATTAATGAGAAAATAAATGGAAATATCTATAAGAATCTTGCAGATCTTTAATAGATTTAATATCTTGCTCATATTTACAGCAAGAACAGTAATCAAAATCGCCCCAACTTTCTGGACCTCATCTCATGTCTTAAATCATCTTCTAGCCCTATCATTCAACTTACTGTTAGTCCAAACTAAGAACTTTAGTGTGTGAGAGAACAGAGATCAAGAAAGTGAAGTAGACAAGCTCATGAAAGAGAACTAGCTCATGAAGGTCATGAAGAACAAGCTCCAAGAGGATGAAAATGATGGAAAGAGAAAATGGAGAAGGGATAGAAAGAGAGCAGAAGGACAAGGAGACACAGAAGAGAATGAAGGAGAGGAAAGAAACAGCCAGGCGCTGGGGCAGGCGCCTGTAGCCCCAGCTACTTGGGAGGCAGAGGCAGGAGAATCGCTTGAGCCCAGGAGTTGGGGGTTGCTGTGAGCTGTGATGCTACAGCACTCTACCCAGGGTGACAGCTGGATAGAAAAAGAAAAAAAAGAAGGAGAGGAAAGAAGGAGGAAAGGCAGATATCAAATAATGAAAAATGCTGAAATTCATTCATAATCAAAGAAATACAAGCTAAAACAAGAGATCTATCTTTTTCATCAATGGAGGAATAGTAAAAAGCTCAAGAATGTCCACTGTTAAAGAAAATGTATGTAAACTGGTACAAACTTTCTGAAGATTTGTGTCTATGAATCAAAAATAATTAAATCCTTTGAGCTAATCATTCTATTCAAAGGAGTTACTACTAAGAAAAAATTAGTTACAATTCTCTGTAAAAATATGATTTTTATCTAACTTGGGGGCTGGTTTCCATTTTGTAAGAGTAATTATTGGAAAATTTGAGACAGTAACTAGAAATTATATTTACAGTGTTAAAAAATTTAATTGTGAGGTTTTTTTACATTTTTTACATTTTTATCATTTATATACATATATATTAATTAAAATATATGCCACAGACATCTGTAGTTTTCACAAGTGCCTCAAGGAATTCTTATGATCATCCAGTTTGGGAGCCAGGCCCCAGTGAATGAATACATGCATTAAAGGAACTAATATCTGTTTAGCAACTCTCGTGAGCCTGGCACTATACCGACAAATAGTGTGTATCATCACTTCTAACCAAAATACATTAAAAGCTAAAAGGGATGCTTGCAAAGCCCCATATTTCTAAAATACTGGTAGCAGAAGCCTTTAAAGGGAATTTTCACTTTTATAATTATAACCTCACTTAATAGAATTTATATTCTTCTGTTATTAAGAAAAACTTTAGACAAATTTTTTCACAGTTTATCTGAACAAAGAATGATTTATGAATCAGGCAACACCCAGAAGATGTTCAGAGAGTTCTGTATAGGCAGCAAACTCTTATAGGCTGAACACAGAAGAAAGAAAAACAAAAATATATTTCATTAATTAGAGTAGAAAGACTTGAGTTAGATATTAGTTGCTGGTTTCTGACTGATAAAATCTCCAGTTTCCTTTTACCATTTAAGTTGGGCTTCAGTAAATCTAAAAGACTCACAATTAAATTTTTTTAACACTGTAAAACAATTTCTAGTTACTATCTCAAATTTCCCAATAATTACTCTTAGAAAATGGAAACCAGCCTCAAAATTAGATAAAAATCACATTTAAGAATTCAGAATATCTGCGCAGCACCTGTGGCTCAAAGGAGTAAGGCCCTGGCACCATATGCTGGAGGTGGCGGGTTCCAACCCAGCCCCAGCCAAAAATTGCAAAAAAAAAAAATTCAGAATATCAAAAAAAAAACCAAAACAGTGGGAATAAGGCTTTCATGATAAAACAGACATCAAAATACATTTCATAGTACAAACACCTTACTAAAAAATAACTGTCTGAATCTGATCACTACATATCTCATAAATATGTACAATTATTATTTATCATTTTTAAGTTAAAAAAATGGGAAGGAATAAAAGTAGTGTTTTGAGAAAAAAAATACTGAGAATCTGTATCTTTAAAACTATAAATTATCTGTATCATTAAAATCTATGAGTTCTTAGAAGCCAATTAGGGGGGATTGCTTGCAGCAAGAAGTTCCAGACCAACAGTTGAGCAACCTAGCAAGACACTGTTATCTACAAAAAATTTAAAAATTAGCCAGCGGTGGTACATGGACATATAGTCCTAGCTACTCCAGGAGGATGAAGCAGGAAGATCACTTGAATCCAAGAGGTCAAGGTTACAATGAGCTATAATCAGGCCACTGCACTCCAGCCTCAGCAACAGAGAAAGACCTTGTCTCTAAAACAATAAAAATAAAAATAAATCTATGAGAAAATATCTGTCTATATCAGCTATCTTTAATGAAAAAAATGTTCTATATTTGCCTTATCCAATATGGTAGCTACTAACCACACATGACTATAGAGCACTTGAAATATGGCCAATGAGACTGAAAATTTGAATTTTTGTTGCTGCAGTTGTCATTGTTATTTAGCTGGCCGAGGCCGGGCTCGAACCCTCCAGCCTCAGTGCATGTGGCTAGCGCCATAACCACTGTGCTACAGGCACTGAGCCTTGAAAAATTGAATTGTTTTAATATTAATTAAATTAAATAGCGATACGTGCATAGGGGCTACCATATTAGAAAACTCTGGTCTATGTGGTTCCTGGCCCTTTAACTACAATCAGGCAATTCTCTGTTGCCGGTTCCTCTGTTCTGCCACCTTCTTTGAAACCTCCAACGTAATAAGCTAGCAATTATTTATCACTTATTATTTATTGAGGACATCCTACATACCAAGGACTACAGAACTTACAAAATTCTATTATAAAGTTCACAGCCTAGACCTATCAAACAATTCCATTGTCATCAGTGATAGTTTTAGCCTTAACTTGTATTTACTCTTCTCAAAGGGATTTCATCTGGTATTTATAGTATTTCTTACTAATATATTTACAATAATCTCCCCTTATCCAACAGGATATATTCAAAGATCCCTAAAACCACAAATAGTACCAAACCCTATATATACTATATTTTTCAATCTGATAACTGAGACAACTACTAAGTGGCCAAAGGGTGGGTTAACATACACAGTGTGGACAAGCTAGACAAATGGACAGTTTACATCCTGGGTAAGATAGAGTAGAACAAAGCAGGACAGTTCAAGATTTCATCAACATACTCAGAAGAGCTCACAATTTAAAACTTATGAATTATTTCTGTAATTTTCCCTTTAATATTTTTGGACTGAAGTTGACTACAAGTAATTAAAACCTTAAAAAGTGAGGGGCCTTATGTACTTTGGTTTCAGTTAGAAAAGATATTGATAATAGGGTTAATCTTTTATTGATCATTTCACAAGCCTAATCAATGTGTGATAAATTTCATCCCTTTCCTCCCCAAGGAAGATAACAGTCATGTCATATTTTTAATTAAAAGTACCATAATTGACTTACTATAGATTTTTAAGGAGAGGACACAATAACATGCTAAATATACTCACCAATTTTTAAGATGTATTCAAATGGGAGTGGGGCCAGGCACAGTGGCTCACTGCTGTAATCCTAACAGTCTGGGAGACCAAGGCAGGTGGATTGCTTGAGTTCACAGGTTTGAGACCAGCCTGAGCAAGAACGAGCCCCCCCATCTGGAAAAACAGCCAGGCATTGTAGAAGGCGCCTGTAATCCCAGCTACTTGGGAGGCTGGGGCAAGAGAATTGCTTGAGCCCAAGACTTTGAGGTTGCTGTGAACTGTGACACCACAGCACTCTACCTAGGGAGACTCCATCTCAAAAAATAAAATGGGAGAAATGGGAGAAACGTATCTTTGAAGAGAAAAAAAATTACCAAAAAAAAAAAAAAGCCTAATAGATAGTCTAGTTTAGAATAAATTCAGGATGTCCAACCTTTTTCCTTCAGCTGTCGCCTTGGATACAGAGAGTGTTGTGGTGTCATAGGTCACAGCAACCTCTAACTCTTGGGCTTCAGTGAGCTTCTTGCCTCAGTTTTTCTATTTTTAGTAGAGGCAGGGTCTCTCTTTTTACTCAGACTGGTCTCAAACTCGTAAGCTCAAGCAATCCACCTGCCTCAGCCTCCCAGAGTGCTAGGATTACAGGCATGAGCCACTATGCCCACCTCAACCTTTTTTCTTTTCTGCCACACATTAGAAGAATGAGAGTTGTCCTGGGCCACACACTAAATACACAAACCCTAAGGAAAGCTGATTTAGCAAAAAAAAAGTTCTTTGCATACTTTCTGTGATATCCAACACCACAGATAAATAAGTCCTCATAAAATCAGCACAGCAACCTTTGGGCTGCAGACCGGACACCCCTGGTAGATTAAGGTCCCTTTCTTATTTATTTTAATAAGAAAGCGATCTTAACCACCTCTCTGTTCCATAAAGATACTAACAATGACAACTGCATGAGTATTTTAAGTCCAGCAAAGATTCTGTGGGTTTTATTATTACCCACACAGGAGAGATTTGAAATCACTGACACCAAAGACAAAAGCTTTGATTACTCATTCTTAATCCCTGGAGTTAATTACCAAAAACTAAGAAACGCAGATTTTTTTAGCAGGAAAATTAACCCCCTTGGATTTTTATTTAAGGTTACTTCACAAAAAAATACAGGCTAGGGGTAGTGGCTCCTTATAATCGCAGCACTGTAAGAGGAGTAGGTGAGAGGATCACTTGAGGCTATGAATTTGAGACCAGCCTGGACCATATAGCAAGACCTTGTCTCTACAAAAAGTAGGTAGATAACACTCTGGGAGGCTGAGGTGGTAGACTGCTTGAGACCCTGTCTAGGATATAGTCTCAACTAGTTGGGAGGCTGAGGCAAGAGGATGACTTGAGTCCAAGAGTTTGAAGTTGCTGTGAGTACTATACCAAGGGCAACAAAGTAAGATTCTGTCTCAAAAAAAGGTAGGGATAAAAAATCAGTCAGCATGGTGGTATATGTCTAAACTACTCAGGAGAGTGAGACAGGACAATTGCTTAAGCCCAGGAGTTCAAGACTGCAATGAACTATGATGTACTCTAGCCTGTTCAACAACACAAGACTCCTGTCTTAAAAGAAAAAACAAAACTAATGCCTCCCACCAAAAAAACCCCAAAAGAACAATACATTTTAGCCCTGTGAAATAATTCTCCATATAACCAACCAAATACCTCCTACCCCTTTGACATATACTTTTTCCATTTTCAAATATACTTTGGGAAACATTATTATATAGGAAATTAAGGAACTTCCTATACTGCAGTTACTAACTTACATTTCTGGCTCTCCTATTAAATTATCAGCTTCCTAAAGACAGGGCCTTTATCATTTTGTGATTTAAATTCATAGCAGTTGTTCATGAAATTTACTGGAGAAAAAGCAAGACAGCAAGACTAGGGAGAAAAGAGGGAGACAGGATAGAAAAATACCTGAGCACGTTTGTAACATCACTTTTATTTATTTATTTATTTATTTGGGGGACAGAGTCTCACTATGTCACCCTCAGTAGAGTGCTGTGGCATCACACCTCACAGCAACCTCAAATTCTTGGGCTTAAGTGATTCTCTTGCCTCAGCTTCCGAAGTAGCTGGGACTACAGACACCCATGCCACAATGCCTGGCAATCTTTTTGTTGTAGTTGTCATTGTTGTTTGGCAAACCTAGGCTGGGGTCAAACCCACCAGCCCCGGTGTATGTGGCCGGTGCCCTAGCTACTGAGCTACAGGTGCCGACCCAGTATCATTATCTTTAGATCCTATACCAGTAGATATTCCTAAGTGATATTTATTTTTTTAAACGAATCCTATCTTCCCTGAACAAATCCACAAAGATCCAAGGCTAGGAGCCCACCTCGGCCTCCCAGAGTGCTAAGATCACTCCTATAATCACCTGAGCTCTTGAGTTTGAAACCAGCCTGAACCATAGGAAGACCCTGTCTCTAAAAATAGTCAAGCATTGTGGTAAACACCTGTAGTCCCAGCTAGTTGGGAGGCTGAGGCAAGAGAATTGATTGAGCCCAAGAGTTTGAGGTTGCTGTGACCTGTGACACCATAGCACTCTACAAAGGGCAACAAAGTGAGATGGTCTCAAAAAATAAAATAAAATAAAAACAAATATCAAATGAGAAATTATACTGCTTTTAAAATGAAATGAACCCAATGTTTCCATGTAACCCTCTACTTCCTTCAGGCTCACCACCATCTTAGTATAAATAGGTGTTTAGTTTTTTAATTTGGCAAACTATTTTGAAAATAACAAGAGTAAAAGAGCTACATACACTCATAAAATCTCTAACTTGGAAAGCAAGAAAAGGTTATACCACATAGAAATTAAATAATCCTCTAATGCAGCGGTTCTCAGTCTGTGGGTTGCGACCCACAGGAACTGTATTAAAGGGCGATGGCATTAGGAAGGTTGAGAACCACTGCTCTAATGCCTTTTACGGGTGAGAATCATCAAATTCAGCATCTGTGACACCAGAAGTTCCTAAAGTTTCTTGTTGTACTGATTTACCACTCAAACAGCTGTCCCCAATTCAGCTCTCCTTTATTAAGAAGAGAAACCAGAAACTACAGAGAAATCTAATAACTAATCTTGAAAAAGACACCAAATTAAACTACAAACATTAGTAACAAAAATTCCACTTATAAAATATTACAAATATTAAACAAAAAAGATTAAATTATTAGATTAAAGCCAGTTTACCTAAGTATGAAACTCTACAACACATCTAGGACATCATTTTTATCACCTGGTCACATAATTCCAATTTTTTAGAACTGAACTGTGTAAATCATTGTGGCAACATTAAGCTAAAGCACTGTTTTCAAATTATGAAAGAAAAAAATGTACCTCATTTTTCAAGATCCAATAAGTTAATGTGTCCTTTGAACGAGAACATAAAATGCTTCTTAAATAAGACAGAAACACAGGAAAGAGAGATAGGAGAGATGAGAGAAAGAAACTTCTGAAAATCCAGCCAAAAACATGGAAAAGCAAAATGAACAAAGATGTTCATGACAGCAATAGGTACAATAAACTGTCCATCTGACCAACCTAATAGTACCTCAATTAAAAATAAATTACTGTTAAAAAATGAAAGGTACAAATTTAAACACAAATTATGATCTTGGTACAGTAAAAAAAAATCTATAATGAAAAAGAACTAGGAGGCACATACAGCCACATGGTTATTATAGTGATGTTAAATTCATGGGATTAAGTGTAACTCTTTTATTTTAATAAAAAGTTGCCTAAATTATCTACAATGTTTCAAAGGAAAATGAAGACAACTATATTTTACATTTAATTTACAACAATCTCTTTCTCTATTTCAATTTCAACCAAGATATTTGAGCACTAAATTCATGTGAACTAAATTTTTCACCACATCACAAAAAATGTTTAATGTTACCTTATTCTGAGCTCATAAAAATAAGTAGCAGGCAATCAACTAATTAAATTAAATAACTCAATGTAAATGAGTTGTCCAATTCATTGGTTCCATAAATCCAAAGTTTCAGCACAAGGCTTCAATAACCATGCTCAGCATCATCAGTAGTTATTAGAACTGCAATTAGTAAAACCTGACATAACCCTATGCCCAGAAAAGGCTTTAAAAATGAATTTTTTTATGACACAAGAAAATGAAAACGAACCTTTGACTCCTGACC
Source organism: Otolemur garnettii (assembly GCF_000181295.1). Lineage (NCBI taxonomy): Eukaryota > Metazoa > Chordata > Mammalia > Primates > Galagidae > Otolemur > Otolemur garnettii. The sequence goes on from NW_003852510.1 coordinate 4,966,494, forward strand.
TAAGAAGAAACAAAGGTTACTATTGCCCTCAAACTATACTTAGAACAGAAAGTGGACTGAGACACTGCTATCATGTGCATTTTTGTGCCCGTAAGCCTCATACTAAAATTTGATAACCAATGATGGAGGTGGGGCCTAATGGGAAGAGTCTGGGTCATGGGGAATAGATACCTGATGAACAGATAAATGTTCTTCCTCAGAGGTGAATGAGTTTTCTAGTTCCCAAAAGAGCTGATTGTTGAAAAGAGCCTGGCCCCATCTCTCACCCTGCACACAAACCAGGACCTGCTCAACTTCTGCTTCCGCCATGAGTGGAAGCAGTGTGAGGCTCTCATTAGAAGCAGATGCTGACAGTATGCTTCTACTGCATCCTGAGGGATTAAGAGCTAAATAAATCTTTTCTTCTTTCTTTTTTTTTTTTTTTTTGAGATAGAGTCTCATTTTGTTGCCCTCAGTAGAGTCTCATGACATTCTACCTCACAGCAACCTCAAACACTTGGGCTCAAGTGATTCTCTTGCCTCAGCCTCCCAAGCAGCCAGGACTACAGGCGCCCACCACAATGCCCAGCTATTTTTTTTTTTTTTTTTTTTTTTTTAGGAAATGGAGTCTTGCTGTTGCTCAGGCTGGTCTCAAACCTGTGAGCTCAGGCAATCCACCTGCCTCAGCCTCCCAGAGTGGTAGGATTACAGGCATGAACCACCACACCTGGCCCCTAAACAGTTTTTTTTAAATAAACATCAAGACTTAGGCATTCCTTAATAGCAACACAAAATGGATTAAGACAATCACCTTAGCAATAACAAGAGTCAATACTTTAATCTTTCTTGCAAATTAGAACAGATATTCCAAAATAGGCAAACCTGATGTCAGAAGGAAATAAAATCCTAATAGTCAATTCAGACCAAGGTTATTGTAACAACTTTTATCATTACAAAATTGTCAAAAACTGCCAAAGGTAACCTTTAATAAGGTTGTAAAGAACTTAGAATTCATTACTCCCAGCCAAGAAAGGAAAGAAAGAAAAGGAGGGAGGAAGAAGGGAAAAAGCCCTGAAAATAAAAGGAAAGGGGGGGGGGAGCCCTGTAAATAAACAACTCTTCTTATATACATCAGAGAATTAAGGTCAGAGGACAAACTGCTGCCACAAAAACTGGAGGGGCAGACAGATAACAGAATCACAGTGCAGGGAGCAAAAAAACCCAAGAAGAGAAGCCCTCAACTAAAGCCAGCATCCGTAGACACACTTTAAAAAAGTTAAATGACAAATATAGGGTGACCGGACGTCCTGCTTTTGGCGGGACAGTCCCAATTTTTAACAATTTGTCCCGCGTCCCGCGGCGTTTTAAAAAAGTCCCGATTTTTGGAAAGAATGCACGAACTGGCAGGAGAACAGTAAGGGAATATACAGTTTTCAGCTGTCATGTGGCTATTTCGCCAGGAAATGAGTTTTATATTATTTTTGTTAATTTTATAATGTTAAACTGTAATAATAATAAATAATTGTTGAGAAGTGATTATCGAGAACTGCTTATCAAAGTTTGCATTGTTGTCAGGCCCCGCCCCCGCCCCGTCAATGGTGTCGCTTTACCAATGTTAAAATCTGGTCACCTTAGACAAACAGCTAGCAGCTCAATACAGAGCAGCTTAAGGATTAAAAACTGCAAGGGGATCCAGTCTTAGTTCCCTCATACTTTCTTGAGCTTAACCTCTCTAGGAACCCAACTGGGTTCTCACAGTGAGGACCTGGGAGGAGAAAAAAAAAAATCCCTTCCTTTTTCCAAAAAGGAGAAGAGAAAAGTAACCATTCTAAAATATGCCCAGCACTCTGCTCCTCTTAAAAGGCCTTCCCAGCGAAAAGGAAACTTTAATCAGAACTAACCTACTAGGGTTTTACAGACCCTAACCAACCCGGGGGAAGGGAAATACCCCAACTCCTGCCAGCATCTATCCTTTTGACATGAAAGAAGACATACCTAGGCTCAAAAAAGACTGAGATCTAATTACAGGACTAAAGACTTTTTCTCCTCATTCCTCTCCCTTTACCACATTAATACGGCTCTTATACAATAGGGGATTAAAACTAGAAGAACTGGAAGGCTCAGATCCCATTTGAGGATTCTTTATGAAAACCCAAAGATAACAGGGCACATAAAAACAAAGTCAATGGGAGAAAATTTAGGCTCTGATAAGAAGCTACAGCAAACAATAAACACAGCCCAACTTCTAAACAGATAAATATAAACCCTCAAACTAAAGGGCCTATTTATCTCAGTTCCTTTTACCTAATACATCATATATATAGCTACCAACAAGACATTTTAAAGGCAAAGAACACAATCTGAACAATAAAAAGCAAGCCTAAAAAGACTCAGATATGGCAGAGATTTGGAATTATCATCAGGAATTTAAAGTAACTATGGCAAATATGCTAAAGGGCTCTAATGGAAAAAGCGAACGACATGCAAAAAAAACACATAGGTACTATGAGCAGAGAGATGAAAATTCAAAGAAAAAATCAAGAGAAAATACTACCAATCAGTAACACTGTAACAGTACAGAATGTCTTTAGACAAACACTAAACCAGAAAGTTTAGAGAACATCAACCAGGATAAACATCAAAATGCTTACATGCAAGTAAAGGACATTCAAACTGCAGAAAATGACACAAAGTGGAAATCTTGAAAGAACAGAAAAACTACCTTTCCACAGAGGAACAAGGGTAATAATTACATTTTTCCTTTCAGAAACCACATAAGCACAAAAACAGTAGAGTAAAACAAAGTATTAAACAGAAAAACAAACTAAAATTCTGTACCCAACAAATTATCCTTCAAAAGTGAAAAAGAAATAAAAACTTTCAGCTCAGCACCCATGCGCCGGCCACATGCACCATGGCTGGTGGGTTTGAACCCAGCCTGTGCCTGTTAAACAACGACAATAACAAAAAAATAGCCGGGCATGGTGGTGGGCACCTGTAGTCCCAGCTACTTGGGAGGCTGAGGCAAGAGAATCGCTTGAGCCCAAGAGTTTAAGGTTGATGTGAGCTGTGACACCATAGCACTCTACCTACGGTGACATAATGAGACTCTGTCTCAAAAAAATAAAAATAAAAACTTTCTCAAGCAAACAGAAATTGAGGGAAATGAAAGCCAATAGACCAAGTTCTTCAGAAAGAAGGAAAATTATATACATCAGAAACTTGGATAAAGAAAAGAACACATGAAAAAAGAATAAACCAACGTAAAATTAAATCTTTTTATTTTTCTTATAATTGATCTAACATAATAATTTGTTCAAAATAGTAATAGCAATAATATACTTGGTGATTATAACTTAAAGAAAAGTGAAATGAATGACTGAAATGTTACCAAGGACTGAGAGAAAGGAATTGAGACTATTCTGTTACAAGGTATTTGGCACTACTCATGAAGTGGTATAGTATCATTTGAAAGGTAAACTTGGATTAATTGTAAATTGTAGGCTTTGGGGCAACTACTAAAAACCTTTATGAAATAGTATAATTGATTTACTAAGACAAAAGAGAAAATTATATCATATAAAATGCTAAATTAAAATCAGAAAAGGCAGAAACAAAGTAGAAGACTAAAAAAGAAAAATGGGGAGGGAGGAATGAAGAAGAGGGAAGGAGAGACAGGGAAGGAATAGGACATGGGAGGGGAAGAAGGAAGGGGAGAAAGGAAAAAGGAAAGGAAAAATGAATAAGGGCAATAAATACAAAATAGTTATAAAATATGATAGATATTAACCCAACTATATGAATAATTACTTTAAAAGTCAGTGGTCTAAACATACCAATTAAAAGGCAGAGACTATAAGAATCAAAAGAAAAGACTCAACCATATGTTGTCTTTAAGAATCCCACTGTGGCCATGCGCAATGGCTTACACCTGTAATCCTAGCACTCTGGCAAACTGAGGCAGGTGGACTAGTTGAGGTGACCCTGTCTCTACTAAAAACTAGCCTGGTGTTGTGGTAGGCACCTCTAATCTCTGCTACTTGAAAGACTGAGACAAAAGGATGGCTTGTGCCCTAGAGTTTGAGGTTGCTGTGAACTGGGAGGCCAGGGCACTCTACCAAGGCTGACAAAGTGAGATTCTGTCTCAAAAAAAAAAAAAAATCCTACTCTAATTCTAAAGACAAAGGTGGATTAAGAGTAAAAGATGGATAAAGGTATACCATACTAAAACTATAGAAAGAAACCTGGACTAGCTATATTAATTTTAGACAGAGCATACTTCCAACTAAGAAAAATTATTAGCAACAAAGAAGGACATTACATAATAATAGAGGGCCAATTCTCAATAACTATCCTTTTATGTATTCGCCTAACAAAAGGTCAAAATACATGGGATAAAAAAACAATAGGATTGTAAGGGAAAATACACAAATTCACGGTTATAGTTAGTTACTCCAATACCTTTCTACCAGTGAATAACAGAAGCAGAAAATAAGTAAGGATATTATAGAATTTATCAGTTCTATACCTTTAATCAACTGGATCTAACTGGCATTTATAGAATACCTTATCCAGGACATACACATTCTTCTCAAATGCACAGGGAACATTTCACCAAGACAAATCACCTTCTGAGATGTAAAACACGCCTTAACAAATTTAAAAGAAGTATGCTTTGGGTGGCACCTGTGGCTCAAAGGAGTAGGGCGTAGGCCCCATATACAGGAGATGGTGGGGCCACCAGCCCAGCCAAAAACTACAAAAAAAAATCCCCAAATATTTGGAGATTAAACAGCACATAAGTCAAAGACATAGTCTTAAGAAATTATATTTTAAACTAAATGTAAATAAAACATCAAAATCTATGGGATGCAGCAAAGCAGTACTAAGAGGTTAATTTAAAGCACTGAATGCATAAATTAAAAGGAAAAAAGCTAAAATCAATCATCTAAGCATCTACCATAGAAAACTAAACAAAGAACAGAAAATTAAATACAAAGGAGGCAGAAGAAAATAATGAAAATCATAGCAGAAATCAGAAAAATTAAAAACAGGGAAAAAATACCAACAAAACTAAAAGCTGGTTCTATACCCACAAATTTGATAACATAAATGAAACAGATCAATTACTTGAAAGACACAATCAAAACTCATACTAGAAAAAACAGATAATCTGAATAGGCCTACATCAATTAAAGAAATTAAATAAATAAATAAGAACCTTCCAAAACAGAACACACCCAGATGGTTCACTGGCAAATGTTACCAAATGTTTAAGAAACGAATGATACTAATTTTCTGTTTCAGAAAAACAAGCAGAGGGAGCACTTTCTAATTTACTCACTGAAGCCACCACTACCCTAACACTCAGTGCACCCGAGAAAGGAAAACTACAAACCAGTATCTCTCAGGAACATAGAGGAAAATGTTCTCAAATGTACTAGCAAATCAAATTGCACATTGCAACCAAAGAGGGTTTCTTCCAACTATATAAGGCAGATTCAGCGTCTGAGAATCAACGTAATCTAGGAAACAGGAAAAATCTTAAGATCATATTGACAGATACATAAAAAGTATATGATAAAATCCTACACCCACTCATGATTAAAGGCTCTCAGCAAATTAGAAAAAAGTGACCAGATGCGGTGGCTCATGCCTGTAATACTAGCACTTTGAAAGGCTGAGGTAGGTGGAATGCTTGAGCTCACAAGTTTGAGACCAGCCTGAACAAAATCAAGACCTTGTTTCTACTAAAAACAGAAAAACTGAGGCAGAAGGATCACTTGAGCCAAAGAATTGGAAGTTGCTGTGAGCTATGATGACACAGCACTCTACCCAGGGCAACAGCTTGAGACTGTTTCACCCCCACCAAAAAAAAGAAGGAAAAAAGTAAACTTCTGGCGGCGCCCATAGCTCAGTGGGTAGGGCACTGGCCACATACACCAAGGCTGGTGGGTTCAAACCCAGCCCAGGCCAACTAAAATCAACAATGACAATTGCAACAAAAAAAATAGCCAGGCATTGTGACTGGCGCCTGTAGTCCCAGCTACTTGGGAGGCTGAGGCAAGAGAATCACTTAAGCCAAGGAGTTTGAGGTTACTGTGAGCTGTGATGTTACCACACCCTACTGAGGGCAATATAGTGAGACTCTGCTTCAAAAAAAAAAGAAAAAAGAAAGAAAGAAAGAAAAGGGCCTGCGCCTGTGGCTCAGTGGGGAGGGTGCCAGCCCCATACCGAGGGTGATGGGTTCAAACACAGTCCCAGCCAAACTGCAACAACAACAAAAAAAAATAGCCGAGTGTTGTAGCAGGTTCCTATAGTCCCAGTTACTTGAGAAGCTGAGGCAAGAGAATCACCTAAGTCCAGGAGTTGGAGGTTGCTGTGAGCTGTGATGCCATGGTACTCTATTGAGGGTGACATAGTGAGATTCTGTCTCAAAAAAAAAAAAAAAAGCAGTGGATACTATTGGCTCAGCGCCTGTAGCACAGTGGTTATGGCACCAGTCACCAGTCACATACACCAAGGGTGGCGGGTTCAAACCTGGCCTGGGCCAGCTAAACAACTACAACTAAAAAATAGCCAGGTATTGTGGCAGGCGCCTGTAGTCCCAGCTACTTGGGAGGCTGAGGCAAGAGAATCACTTAAGCCCAAGAGTTTGAGGTTGCTGTGAGCTGTGATGCCACAGCACTCTACCAAGGGCGACATAAGTGAGACTTTGTCTAAAAAAAAAAAAAGAAAGAAAGAAAATATAGTAACAACATCCCCCTACTCTTTTCATTAAAGAATAAAAATGTTATTAGAAAACAGGATCCAGGCTCGGCACCTATAGCTCAATGGGTAGGGCACTGGCCACATACTCTGGGGCTGGAAGGTTTGAACAGTGGATACTATTCAATCTACACAAAACCCTACAACAAATCTCATACCTGGTGGTGAGAAACAACGATAACTACAACAAAAAAAATAGCCAGGCATTGTGGTGAGCACCTGTAGTCCCAGCTACTTTGGAGGCTGAAGCAAGAGAATAATTTAGGCCCAAGAGTTTGAGGTTGCTGGGAGCTGTGATGCTACAGCACTCTACCGAGAGCAACACAGTGAGACTCTGTCTCAAAAAAGAAAATAGGATACAGAAAACATATTTTTATTATTGTAATTACAGTGTCTATTTGGGCTCTACATTCTATTCACTTTAATATATTTTATTTCAGGTATTGCTACAGGGCTATTGAAAATTCTACATTCCAATATATCTCCTAAAATTAAATCAATCAAAATAAATCAACCAATCAGTTATCATTGTTACAACGTGTGGTGATAATCTCTAAATTGCCCAAATACCCACTATGAAAATACTTGATACAATTTGTCACTGAAGGGCTAGATGAAGAAAAACCCTTAAGTTCAAGTGGTGAAAGATTTCTGGCACTTCCTGGAATGTGATTTTGAATTTTTACCACATCCAGCGATCAAAGATTCCTATTTTTTCTCCTACTTCAATAACTATTATTCATATCTAAAAATTTTTAGTTCACACAGTATTTATACTTATCACTAATATATAGGCATTGTTAATTTGTATGTTGACAAGCATATACATAACCACAGGATGTGTTAGTATAGGCAGTCCCCGAGTTACAAACATCAGGCTGGCATATGGCTGGCACTTACGAACAGAGGCTATTAAAGGTAATAAGTAAAAGCACCTGTTCCAACTTACATACAAATTCAACTTAAGAACAAACCTACAGAACCTCTCTCATTCATAACCTGTGAACTGCCTGTATTACTGAAGAATTTTCTTTCTGGGGCTTACGATATTTCTATGAAGTAATTATCATGTATTTCCAACATGATCCAAAGAAAGAATTCAAACACAACACTGTAATGAACTATTCAAAACATAAGGAAAATTCAATAGCCAATGAAATCACTTACACCTAGAACTCTAGCACCATGCTCTACTTCACAGGATTATTACCATTCTTTAGTAAGAATTTTTCTAAGATCTCTTGCCCAAAGAGAGTGACATGAAAGAGAAATGTGGGTAACAATGGAAGAACTACATTCTTGTGCTTTCTTCAAAAAAGGTTATTTTATTACTTTTTCTTTTTTAGACAGAGTCTTACTCTGTTGCCCACACTAGAGTGCCATGGTGCCAGCCTAGCTCATAGCAACCTCAAACTCCTGAGTTCAAGTGTTCCTCCTGCCCCAGCTTCCTGAGTAGCTTGGACTACAGGTGCCCACCATGACATTCAGCTAATTTTGTCTGTTTGTAGTATAGAGAGGATCTTGCTCTTGCTGCAGCTGGTCTAGAACTCTGTGTTCAAGAGATCTCCCTGCTTCCACCTCCCAGAGTGCTAGGATTACAGGTGTGAGCCACCTTCTCTAAAGTCAGCATGAGAGTGTAGCAACAAATTTTTCTAACTTTAAGTGAATTAATTGAACTGAAGAATGTTCATCTTCCAAATATTTTATTCAAATTGAAAAGTGAAATATGAGAGACCACAGCTAACAGCATGTTTAACTAATATCCTCCCTTAAAACATAAATTAATTTGTAGATACTGTATTCAGAAGTTAGAACTTATCTCCTCAGCACTGAAAGCATTCTCTATTTCTTTTTTATTCTGTGACTACAACAAAATTATTCTTAATATGTCAATATAGCAGACACTCAACAACTACAGCCCTTCAGAATCTAAGAACTAGAAAAGCCTTAAAGATTATTTGGTTCATTCCTCTTATCCTCCTCACATATTCACCATGAGGAAACCAACAGGCAGGGTAAGATAGTACCTTTCTCAAGCTACTGAATAATGGAACAAAAAGAATTGAGGCATCTTGACTTCCAGACTGATACTCTTTCTACTACACCGTGCTACTGTCAAAAACTCTGTGAAGAGCCTGGGATTTTATCTACATACAAACTAACAACATCAGTCTGCTGTACTTTCAGGGATACTGAGAACCAACACCATCTACCCACACGCAGCTTAGACACTGAGGACTGAAATTATATACCCCCTGTACTAAGCTGAATAGCATCCCCCCCAAAATTTATATCCACTGAAATCTGTGAATGGGATCTTATTTGCAAACAGAGTCTTTGCTGATATAATCAAGTTAACATCTTAAACCAATGACTATTGTTGTTAAAAGAAGGGAAGTTAGACACAGACCTAAACAGAGAGCAGACTGTTTTGTGAATACTAAAATAAAGACTGGAGTTTATGGTGCCACAGGCCAAGAAATACCAAAGATATCTGGCAACTGTGAGAAGCTACACTAGGGAAGAAAGGGTATGGAACTTAGAGAAAATTAAGGCACCCAGTTTATGGTACGTTGTTATAGCAGTACTAGAAAACTAACACATTCACACACAAAGCTATCTACCGTGTTTCCCCAAAAATAAGACACTGTCTTATATTTATTTTTTCTCAAGAAGACACACTAGAGGCTCGGCGCC
>NW_003852510.1:4976204-4981761 GCF_000181295.1 Otolemur garnettii
AAGACACACTAGAGCTTTCAGGGGATGTCTTATTTTTATTAAGTATAATACAACAATCTACATTTATTCAAATACAGTTAAGTCATCTTCTTCTGGAACCTGACCGGGGGAGCCGACCTTGTTGGTGGGGCTGGCACTAGTGATGTGTGAACTCCTTTCCCCTAGCTGTCTGCACGTGAGTAATAGGATGCCTGCGACCACAATTACCACAAGCACACTCGCACAAGTGCATAAGGCTCGGAGAAAGGAGCTGTGGCAGATAAAAGGTATTCCAGTCTTCCTTACCGCTCCATGCAGAAATGCATAGTGTGGCTGCATTCAGATATGCTGCATAGCCACACCTATCACTAGGTCTTATCGGGGTAGGGCTTATATTTAACAAATGCATAGAAATCCTGCTAGGGCTTATTTGGGGGGTAGGTCTTATTTTCGGGGAAACACAGTATATACATTAACATCACTTTACCAGTCCAGTGTCTTCATTAGCATAACTTCACTATTTCAGGAAGACTCTTGCAAGAATGTAACTTGATTGTTCATTACAGACCTTTTAGAAAGACCCATCATCTCTTAAATAGAAAGCATTAACAGTTTTCAAAATACTTACATTACTGTTTCTACCAATCCTCAACTGTTATATCATAATACCTACCTCAATCCTAATAAAGCCACAACACTACCACTGAAAACCCCAATCTAAACTGAACTTACAATTTTTTTTTTTTTTGGAGACAGAGTCTCACTATGTTGCCCTGGGTAGAGTGCCGTGGCATCACAGCTCACATCAACCTCGAGCTCTTGGACTTAAGTGATTCTCTTGCCTTAGCCTCCCAAGTAGCTGGGACTACAGGCACCCACCCCACAACCCAGCTATTTTTTGGTTGTAGTTGTCATTGTTATTTGGTAGGCCTAAGCTGGATTTGAACCCGCCAGCTCCAGTGTATATGGCTGGCACCCTAGCCACTGAACTACAAGTGCTGAGCCAAATTCTCTCAAATTTTGACTCTAAATTTGCTCCTCTAAGATACTACCAAAATTCTGTCAAGGAGGTGTTCTCCTTTACCACAATAAGCAGTGAACTCAGCTTTGTTTTATCAATAGGATATTTAGTGATATTTGATGACCTAGTATCAAATAATCCTGGCAGAAAACACGACGCTCCTTGGTAGAATGCCGTGGCATCACAGATCACAGCAACCTCAAACTCTTGGGCTCAAGTGATTCTCTTGCCTCAGCCTCCCAAGTAGCTATGACTACAGGTACCCACAACAACATGCAGCTATTTTTAGAGACGAGGTTTGGCTCTGGCTCAGGCTGGTCTTGAATCTGTGAGCTCAGGCAATCCACCCACCTTGGCCTCCCAAAGTGCCAGGATTACAGGCATGATCCACGGCTCCAGCCTCACAAACACTTTAAATAAATAAGAAACTTAAGAGTTTAAAATATAAAGGACCCTAAAATCCTAATGAAAAGACGTCTGAGTATAGCACTGTTTTTGACTCTGTCTTGTATTCTCCCATTGAACAAATAATTTTTCCTTTTCAGAAATACCTCTAAAATGCTCTGACTCTGCCCAAAATGTTTTGCCTGTTTACAAAATGTTCTCTGAAGGAAATATGGCCACCAGAAAGTACAGTATTGAATCAGGCCCTACCCCAGGGACAAAGTGGTCTGCCTATGGAGGGTACTGGATCTACATCCCTCCCACCTCCAGCTTCAGCCGACCTTCCCCACACAGGCCAGGATTGCACTAGAGCTGTTGTGGTCTGATCTCTCAGGAACTGCTTGTCACTTTTACTGTGTAAATTACACTTGCTGGTTCAATACTACCCCCTCCCCAAGAAATGTTCTCTGAGAACATAATATACTAGTATCCAGTCATCTACAGATACTATTCAAGTTACATAATGCATCTAAAGTATTCAAAAACAGTTTAAAACTGCAACGTCTCTTTTAGTGTCCAGGCTTATAACAAGCTAGAATCTAAATCAATCAACATTCTTAAAGACAGAGAAGACTTATTTCTCAAGTCCCTCTCATTTCTATAGCAAATAATGAACCAGATATCCCACATAATTATTAGAATAGTTTTACAAGGTATTTTTTGAAATCACTATCCCCAAGATAGGACAGTTTCTGTCACTTTCAGCTCATATACTAGTTCAAAGAAGTTTAAACTGACTTTTTCTTTTTTTCTTGAGACAGAGTCTCAAGCTGTTGCCCTGGGTAGAGTGCCGTGCCGTCACAGCATCCTCAAACTCTTGGGCTTAAGCACTTCTCTTGCCTCAGCCTCTCAAGTAGCTGGAACTACAAGCACTCGCCACAACACCCAGCTATTTTTTGGCTGTAGTTGTCACTGTTGTTTGGTGGGCCGAGGGCGGCGTATGTGGTTGGCACCCTATCCACTAAGGTACAGGCGCCAAGCCCAAACTGACTTTTTCAAGTCCAACTTTTGCCATCATTAAGTAAAATTTTAAGATTAAAGAATTCTTATAATTTACTTGACTTTTATAAATATGTAACTTTTGAAGCTATCTATATGAAGCTTAAGTATATAAATTTACTGATACAATTTCTGACCTACCACTATACTCAAGAAAGCTAACTTTTCTCCAAAATCAGTAAACACATTCTAAGAATAATTTCTAATAATTTTGCATTATTTCTCTTTCTCTACTCAAAATGACCATAAATTGCTAAGTCCTTCCTCTAGCCATGATGTCTGCTAAAAAATTTTTTTGTTTGTTTTTTAATGACATTTAAGAAAAAGCAACCCCAGACTAAAAAGGCAAGAGTTAAATCACTGTGGTCTTTTTAACAACAGACCAGGAGTGATAGCTCACACCTGTAATCCTAGCAGGATGGGAGGCTGAGGTAGGTGGATTGCCTAAGCTCAGGAGTTCAAAACCAGCCTAAGTCAGAACAAGACCCTATCTCTGAAAATAGACAAGCATTATAGCCAGCACCTATAGGTTCAGCTACTGAGGAGGCTGAGGCAAAAGAATCACCTGAGCCTAAGCGTTTGAGGTTACTGTGAGCTATGATACCATAGCACTCTACAAAGGGCAACAAAGTGAGACTCTGTCTCAAAAAAAACGAACAAACAACAATAAAAAAACCAAAAGCAATAATGAAAAGTAACTTCTATCAAAAAAGAACACAGAGCAGAAGGGGAAATAAAGAGAGTTCAATTAATGGGGACAATATACACTTAAAAGAGATAAGATCTGGTATTTGATAGCTCAGTAGGATGATTATAGTTACCATTAATCAACTATACCTTTCAAAATAACTACAGAAAAGTAACTCTGATATTCCTAGTGTAAAGAAAAGATAAATATTTACAGTAATGGCAATATATCAAATTAACACATGCACCCCCAAATATGTACATCTTTGTACATATTGTATCAATAAAAAGAATTCTGAAAAGAATATAGTCACTTTTTTTAAATGTATGACTGAACTAGCTTTATAATCATCAAAAATTAGGAAAGGAGGTGCAAAATGTCCGACAGGTACCAGCCTCTGACAGAAGCTCCCGTTTAGAGGGAAGGATAAACTCCAGAAAACACCCAACAAAGTTAAAGACTAGGAGCCCAGCCGAGAGAAAAGAGCCATACCTGCAGGACACCTCTGCTGAGGCAAGCTGCAACTACTGGAGTGCAACTTATAGGTCACCCCAGTGGACCGAACGAGGTCTGATCCCGCTGCACACGTTCCCACACAGCCGCTGCCATTCCCCTGCCCTCCCAGTCGCCCTAGCACCCGAGAACTGGGAGAAGAGGAGAACTGGGAGAAGATGACAGACATGCCCTGTCTCTCTGGGCAACCAGAAGAAGCCAGCACCTTCTCCAGTGGCAGCCACTGACTGAAAGGTTCTGATAAGAACTCCAAACACTGTAAATTCAGCATAAGGCGGAATCAGGGGAAAAACTCCAGCAACTTGAATAACCAGAGTGGATCAACTTCCCCAAGGAAAAATGGGGCAGATGCAATTGAAGACCCCATCCATAAACAGATGGCTAAGACGTCAGAAATCGAGTTCAGAATTTGGATAGCGAATAAGAGTGGAAGAAAGGAGGGAATTAGAATTTCAAGAAATTATTCAAAAGATACCACAAGAAATTATTCAAAAGATGTCTCAAGTATTCAATGATTTCAAAGATAAAATGATCAAAAATTTTGAAACATTGAGGCAAGAGTTTGCAGCCCTCAAAGATCTGAAAAATATGGTAGAATCCATAGGTAACAGAATGGAATAGGCAGAAGAAAGGATCTCTGACATTGAAGACAAAGCTTTCAAATGAGCCCAAGAGCTCAAAGATGAAAAGAAATGGAGAGTAAAAATGGATCTTTCTCTCAGAGAGCTCTGGGACAATTCAAAGAAAACTAATATTCGCCTCATAAGAATCCCTGAAGGTGATGAAGTTGCTTCACAAACACAAAGGCTCGTCTTCATGAAATTATACAAGAGAACTTTCCAGACATGCCAAGAGATTCTGAAATTCAGATAGCAGATAGTTTCAGAACCCCAGCACAACTCAACCCAAACAAGACATCACCCAGGCACATCATCATGAACTTCACTAAAGTTAATATGAAAGACAAAATTCTGAAAGCAGTTAGATGTAAGAAAACCATAACCTACAAGGGGAAGAGTATCAAGATGACTACAGATCTCCCTGCTGAAACCTTTCAGGCTAGAAGAGGGTGGTCATTGACTTTTAATCTCGTAAAACAAAATAACTTTCAACCCAGGATCCTGTATCCAGTGAAACTGAGTTTAATTTATGATGGAGAAATTAAATACTTCCACAACATTCACATGTTGAAGAAATTTGCCGTAACTAAACCAGCTCTCCAGGAAATTCTCAAACCTATCCTCCATAATGACCAGTGCAATTCTCCACCACAAAAGTAAACTCACTCAGAAACTTTTGATCAAATTCCAACTTCCACAGTGGCAAAAGGATTAAAAATGTCTACTAGACTTTCAAGCAACTCGATGCCCAAAATTTTACCAGGCTTATCAATAATTTCAATCAATATGAATGGCTTAAATTGTCCTATAAAGAGGCACAGATTGGCTGATTGGATACAGAAACTCAGACAGAGCATCTACTGTATTCAAAAATCGCATCTTACTTTAAAAGATAAATAAAGACTCAAGGTGAAGGGGTGGTCATCTATATTCCAGGCAAATGGAAAGCAGAAAAAAGCAGGTGTTACAATTTTATTTGCAGATACAATCCTTATCCTTAAACAAGGATAAGAAAGGCCATTTTATATTTGTTAAGGGTAATACTCAATATGACAAAATCTCAATTATCAGTATCTATGAACCCAACCAGAATGCACCTCAATTTATATGAGATACTCTAACAGGCATGAGCAACTTGATCTCTCCCAGCTCCATCATAGTCGGAGATTTTAACACTTCTTTGGCATTACTGGACAGATCCTCCAATAAGAAGCTTAGCAGGCTGGGCGTCTATAGCTCAACCAGCCAAGGCGCCAGCCACGTACACCTAAGGTGGTGGGTTCGAATCCCCAG
>NW_003852510.1:4983944-4994187 GCF_000181295.1 Otolemur garnettii
CTTGAAAAAATAATACTTCATTTTATATGGAATCAGAAAAAACCTCGAATAGCCAAGACATTACTCAGGAATAAAAACAAAGCAGGAGGAATCATGCTACCAGACCTCAGATTATACTATAAATCCATAGTGATCAAAACAGCATGGTACTGGCACAAAAATAGAGATGTAGATGTATAGAACAGAATAGAGAACCAACAGGTGAATCCAGCTACTTACCGTTACCTGATCTTTGACAACCAATTAAAAACATTGAGTGGGGAAAAGATTCCCTATTTAACAAATGGTGCTGGGTGAACTGGCTGGCAACCTGTAGAAGACTGAAACTGTACCCACACCTTTCACCATTAACTAAGTTAGACTCTCACTGGATTAAAGATTTAAACTTAAGATATGAAACCATAAAAATACTAGAAGAAAGAGTAGGGAAAACACTTGAAGAAATCGGCTTGGGCGAAAATTTTATGAGGAGGACCCCCCGGGCAATTGAAGCAACATCAAAAATACACTATTGGGACCTGATCAAACTAAAGAGCTTCTGCAAAGCCAAGAACACAGTAAGTAAAGCAAGCAGACAGTCCTCAGAATGGGAGAAGATATTTGCAGATTATGTCTCTGACAAAGGTTTAATAACCAGAATCCATAGAGAACTAACACTTATTAGCAAGAAGAAAACGAGTGATCCCATCTCAGGGTGGGCAAGGGACTTGAAGAGAAACTTCTCTTAAGAAGATAGGTGCATGTCTACAGATATATGAAAAAATGCTCACCATCTTTAATCATCAGAGAAATGCAAATTAAAACTACTTTGAGATATCATCTAACTCCGGTAAAATTAGCCCATATCACAAAATCCCAAAACCAGAGATGTTGCCGTGTATGTGCAGAAAAGGGAATACTCCTACACTGCTGGTGGGAATGCAAACTAATATGTTCCTTTTGGCAAGACATCTGGAGAACACTTAGAGAACTAAAACTAGACCTGCCATTTGATCCTGCAATTCCTTTATTAGGTATATATCCAGAAGACCAAAAACCACATTACAACAAAGATATTTGTAACAGAATGTTTATTGCAGCCTAATTCATAATTGCCAGGTCATGGAAGAAGCCCAAGTGTCCACGACCCACGAATGGATCAATAAACTGTGGTATATGTACACCATGGAATACTATGCAGCCATAAAGAATGGTGGAGACTTTATGTCCTTCATGTTTACATGGATGGAGCTGAAAAATGTTCTTCTTAGCAAAGTATCACAAGAATGGAAGAAAAAGTATCCAATGTACACAGCCTTATTATGAAACTAATTTATAGCTTTCATATGAAAGCTATAACCTAATTAAAGCCTAAGAATATGGGGTGGGAATGAGTGGAGGGTGGGTGATTGGAGGGATCACTTTCTATGGTTTATCTTACAAGGATACAAGTGAATCTTTCTAAGAGTAGAATATAATCGTCTTAACACAATAAGAAAATGACATAAAGGCTATGTTAATCAGTTTGATGAAAATATTTCAAATTGTATATGAAAACACCACACTGTACCCCATGATTGCATTAATGTACACAGCTATCATTTAATAAAAAAAAAAATCATCAAAAATTAGAAAATGCACAAGTGTCTATCAACCAGTGAAGGAATAAACTATGGTATATCCATACAGAGGAGCACTACTCAACAATAAAAAAAGAATAAAGTATTTTTTGGTTTTTTTGAGACAGAGTCTCAAGCTGTCACTCTCAGTAGAGTGCCGTAGCGTCACAGCTCACAGCAACCTCAAACTCTTGAGCTTAAGCAATTCTCTTGCCTCAGCCTCCTGTGTATCTGGGACTACAGGCACCTGCCACAAGGCCCAGCTATCTTTTTGGCTGCAGTTATCATTGTTGTTTAGCAGGCCCGGGCCAGGCTCGTATCCTCCAGCCTTGGTGTATGCAGCCGGCACCCTACTCACTGAGCTACAGGTGCAGAGCCAAAAGAACAAACTATGATACTCACTACTACAGATGCACTCAGTGACACAGATGAACTGCAAATACATTATGCTAAGTGAAAGAAACCAGACTTAAAAAGCTACATATCAGATAATTCCATGTAAACGATATATTAGAAAAGTAAAAGTAGAAGGACAGATCAGTAGTTTTTAAGAACTGAAGTAGAACAGGAGCTTAACTACCAAGGAGCAATGTGAGTAACTTTGGAAGATTATGAAACTGTTTTAATTATGGTGATAAATATACATTTGTGAAAACTCATAGACTGACCACTGATAAAAATGTTAATGTATGAATGAAATCTGGACAAGAATGACTCCTGTAAAAGCCATCTACTAAAAATGTGAATTTTTAAGGTGAATTACTTTTAGCACCAAATATGCCACATAGTGACACCAAAAGTTCAATGTGCCACATTCAGATATAACTTTTTTTATCTAACCTCATAACTTAAAGTACAGAACTATTAGAAGGAATGTAAAATATTTTTCATTTTATACAGTGGTAACTATACATAACAGTCAAAGACGTTTCTTAACTAATACACAATTCAATAGAGTTTAGACTGATTTGGCCTTTCCAACTTTACTGATATATGCATATGTAGCTTTAACCACAAAATAATCCATTTTTCAAAATATTAACATATAATTGAAATAGGTAAGTACTGTCAAAATGCACTAACCTGAATTTGTTCAGTTAACCAGTAAAGGCAATAAATCACTTTATCTTGAATGAAAACACAATCAGGGTCATGGGTACCCTCTTAGAAAAAGCAGCAACCTAGAACAAAAGAAAAATACACAAAATTCAGCCCTATTTAAAACTTCATTAGCATTATTATGCTTTTTTAAAAAATCCATTTAATATTCTCTTTGGGAAAGTATAACAAGAATGGAAAAGCAAGTATCCAATATATTCAATGCTAATATGAAGCCAGTAGATGAACTAATATATGCCCACACAAGAGAAAAACTCAATTTAATTCAAGTTGGTGGAACAAAAGAAGGGGGAGGAGGAGGTAAGGAGGATGAGGGGGATTCGTGTGCTCTCACCTAATGGGCACAACATAAGGGTATATGACACACCTCCTGGATGAGAGGCACAACTACAACAGGGACTTTATCTAACAAATGCAAACCATGTCACCTAATAATTTGTACCCTCACATTAATCTGAAAATAAAATAAAAATCTGTTTAACTTTCCCTTACGTAGCCAGTCATAACATGTAAATTCACTTATTTTGTACATTTATTCTGCAAGCAGCACTTTCCAAATGCCAACAGGGGATGGATTTTCATTTTGCAAATTATACCCAAACTCAGTAACACTCAATGTCTTAATTTATTTCATAGTTCATCTTAAAGTAAGTTAGCACCCGTAAAACTTGTGTTGTGAGCATGAAATTCTTTAATTTTGTCTACTAATTACTACTTTAATTTTGTGGGCTATCAGAAATCAATCTCTCTCTCTCTCTCTCTCTCTCTCTTTCTAAATCTCACTCAGTTGCTCTAGAGTGTCAATCAGTCTCAAGTGTCATGGAATCAGCCTCACTCACAGCAACTGCAAACTGCTGGGCTCAAGTGATTCTGCTGCCTCAACCTCCCAAGAGCTGAGACTACAGGCACCAGCCAAAACACCTGGCTAATTTTTCTGTTCTTAGTAGAGATGGGGTCTTGTTTTTGCTCAGGCTGGTCTTAAACTAATTCAAGGAATCCTCCCACCTCGGCCTCCCGGAGTGCAAGCCACCGTGCCAGCCAAAAATATCTCTCTTTCCATACTAAGGCTCAAAATCTAGCTGTACAGTCTGTAATAGTTTCTTACTATCTTCTATATAAACTTCCACTCATGCCTATTTAATTTGCTTACTTCCCACAGAACAATTTTGTGATCTCAGCTGTCACCCTCTAACACGCCACTTCTTCTTTTTAGAGCAGGAACTTTTTCTCTTTTATCATCATTGTCAATCAATGCACAACTGGCAGCCTTCTCAAAATCCAGCCCCTCTTTACTGCCTGAATGAAAGCTTATGTAATCATCCTGTATGCCATCAATCTTTGCTAGACTATTTTGCTGCCATATATAGCATATATGCCATCTCATGAAGCCTTCCAATCAGGGACCCTTCTCCGTATTTCTTTTCTTTTGTTCCTGCCTCTATCAACCAGCACCACGTCTGGCGCACAATAAGTAATCAGTATGATCAACCAAAAAGTGAAATGGTCAGAACAGAGTCACACATCAAATGTTCACTGAGTATGTATGTGCAACTCATAAACACCCAAGAATAACATAAAGATACAATGCATTCTCATGCAAATATGTTGAAATTATTCTCAGATAGCCATCACTATTAGTTTGTGAGAAGTAGTTTTTCTCTAATGACACCAAAGCCTACTGAAACCAATTAAAACTAATACAGAAGCACCATCACCAATTTGAACTCTTCTAACACAAAAGTAATCCCAATGCTGTTATTTTCATTTTATATTCCAAAGTCAAAAATCCACTCATAGGCAAAACAGCCTACAAGAAATAAATCCAATAAATTACTCTAAACCCATTAAGTAATAAGTAAATTTGTAGAGTGCTTTATTGTTTACATTATCTCATCTGATAGATCTATTTGAAGAGAACAAACAACTGCCAAGTCAACTACTCCCAATGTCCATAAACATGCAATTCTTAAATGGCCATTAACCCTAAATTTAGTCAGCCAAGGTTCACTGTGATTCTTTGCTGTAACTTCACCCAAAATTCTCTGTCAACTTCCCATGATAATCCAATAGTATGATATTTATGTTTCTAGCCATTATGGATAACTGGTACCTGATTTATCCTTTGGGTAAACTACTGTAAAACTAGACAAAATAAATGATACAACAGTTTCCAGCCATGAACAATTCCCATAGATCTATGTTCCCTGAAAGAAACAAACTAGCTAAGTCCTAATGTTCTAGATTTAAGCAGAACATAGCAATCCAGCTAACCTGAAAAGACAAAAATCGGAATTATGAACAGTGGAGATGTCAGGAATTACTGGAATAATGTACTAAAAAAAGGGAGTTAGGTAGAGAAAAGCTCTAGACACCCATATTTGGGGACACTTGAGTCTTTGATTTAGTATGTTTACTACTCTACACACATTTAGTGTGGAATTCCATAGCTCAGGCAAAAAAAACAACTACTGGGACCTAAAACATGAACAATGCAGAGGTGACATTGAGCTGAGTGACATTTATGTTCCATCTAGCCACAACAGAGACCTCATTTACACTCTTGGAGTCCAACTTGAGGCCTACAGGCTGCCCGCTGATTTTGTGAGTATTTTTTTTGCTTATCAGACATCATGAAAATTACATAAGGTCTTCTTTTTCCTGATCGGCTTTCCTTATGTTTGTATGTAGTAAATACACAGTAAGCATGCCCTAAGACAACTTTTATTCTTCCAGTGTACAACAGGAAAAAAAAAAGCTAGACATGCATGCAAGTTTAGGCAATTAAGTAGAGTGCTAAATTAGTCCTAGAATAAGGACTACTTTATAACAATTCCAACAGAGCTTAAAAACAAGCCTTAAAGAAACAAGCTGATCCTCAGTTTAGCATCTGTAACCACCAGCCAGAACAGAAAACCTCATGATTCATGGGCCTAAGTATTCAGAAGGGCTGTGCCTCAGAAGTAGGGCAAAATTAACCCCAGATTAAGTGGTTCCACTTGACAAAGTAAAAGCAAAACCTGAAAACTAAAAAATATGTTCCAAGTAACTTAAATATGAGGTCTGACAATTAAGAAATTAGAAAAAAATGCCACATACTTCATTGCTGAATATCATATATGATGACAAGTCCAATGGCCATTCCAGAAAAAGAGTTCCAAAACTGCTTTGAAGGGCAAACTAGGTGCTGACATCAGTACATAGTGTCCTAAGAAAAATACCTCAAAGGTGACAGTAGTGATATTCAACAAAAAGGTATGAGTACTTTTTCTAGGATGAATTTGAAAACTTAATTGTCTAACCTCGTATATCCCAGGAAAAAGCTCAAGAATATTCATATTTTTTATTTACATACAAAAATATCCAATACCCAACAAAGTAAAATTTACAATGCCTTTCTTTTATAGGCCTGATAAGCATCAATTGACTACCATAAATTACAACAAAAAATAGAGCCTGAATCAGGAGAAATAGCAATCAATTAAATCCAACCCAGAAATGACACAGTTTATAGAATTAAGAGACTAGGACATCTTAAGTGATTATACATGTCCGCATGATACTTGATCAATCAGGAAGTTTTCTACTCTGTTGAATTCAAGTTGTATTCCTGGTGCTGTGTGAGCTCTAAATATTGTGTTGTTCTCTCCTTTCCTTTGGGGTAGTTCTTCAAGTAGTTTTCCTCACAGCCATGTACGAATCAGTACTCAACTGGATTCTTGAAAGACGCTGCTCCAGATCTGCAAAGTTCTTCTTGCAGCTTTCTCCTCTCAGGTACTCTACCCTGAGAAATCTAGCTGCCTTGGCTCACTATTCTCCCAGCAAGATCACGTCAAGTCAGCAAGATCACTTCAATTCAAACCTCTAGTCTCCTCCTGCCCTGCTCCAAGTCTTTTTTTTTTTCTTTTGAGACAGAGTCTCACTTTTGTCAACACTGAGTAGAGTGGCATAGTGTCACAGCTCACAGCAACCTCAAACTCCTGCACTCAAGTGATCCTCTTGCCTCTCCGGAGAAGCTGGGACTACAGGCAGCCACCACCTGGCTATTTTTCTTTTTATTTTTTTCAGACAGAGTTTTATTTTGTCACCCTCAGTAGAGTGCCATCACGTCACAGCTCACAGCAACCTCCAACTCCTAAGTTTAGGTGATTCTCTTGCCTCAGCTTCTCAAGTAGCTAGGACTACAGGCGGCGCCCACCACAACGCCTGGCTATTTTTTCTTGCAGTTTGGCCGGGGCCGGGTTTGAACCCGCCACCCTCAGTATATGGAGCCAGTGCCCTACCCACTAAACCACAGGCACCGCCCTTCACCAGGCTGTTTTTTAGAGATAGGGTCTCGCCCTTGCTGGAACTCTTGAGCTCAGGCAATCCACCCACCTTAACCTACCAGAGGTCTTGGATTACAGGCCTCAGCCATCATACCCGGCCTCCTGCTCCAAGTCTTAAAACTCTCTCTAGGCAGTAGCTAAGGCAATTATAGATCTCACCTATTTTTTCTCCTATGCAGGGAGCAGGGGTGGGAAAACTGTAGCCTCAAGGCCACATGTTGCTCTCTAGAACCTCAAGTGTGGCCCTTTGATCAAATCCAAATTTCACAGAACAAATCCCTTTATCAAAAAGCTATAGTCAAGGATCCAGAAAGGCATATGTGGCCCCAGGGCCATAGGTTTGCCAAGTACTATTTATTTTATTTTAAAGAAGGAATATGAACTAATTAACTTTGTGAAAGCACTGACTGCTGAAATTTTCTAAAAGTTAGATGTGCTCAAGAAATATCACTCATACATTAATAAGTTATCTTAAAACAAAGATACTAATGGATTTAATTAATAGTAAGAGAGGACTCGTGTAAAAACAGAAAGTACTGTCATGAGAAATTAAAAGCACATAAAAATGTATACTATGTAATTGAAAAGAAGATTAATAATGGAAGTGAAAAAAGCAAGTATTAATAGGGTATAAAAGAATAAATATCCAATTATCAGCAAAATAAAAGCCAACATAAGAAAAAACTCATTTTAGAAAAGATACAAACTTAAAGATTTCTCTGAGAAAAAGCAATGTAGGGGCAGCACCTGTGGCTCAAAGGAGTAGGGCCCCATATGCCGGAGGTGGCGGGTTCAAACCCAGCCCCAGCCAAAAACAAAAGAAAAAGCAATGTAACTGAGAATAAAGAATCAAGGTGACAATTTATGACTTCATATATACTCTAATATATGCAGGAAAGTATTTACTTAAGAGGAAATGATTCACTTGCTCATCATTAATGACACTGGAATTCAGTCAAATATTACAAAATCTACTGTATGCTAATTGAAGGTAAACACACTAGAGGAAGAAAACCAGAACAGTACACAGAAGTTTTCAGGAGAACATAATACCTGTGGAACTAAACAAACATCATAAGTTTTAAAATGAGGGTAGGAATCACAGGTTTTATTTTCGATCTGTGGTGCTGAACATTTAATCATTTTTGCCCACATTGTTAGTAAGAAAGAAGACTGTAAGCTAAACAGAACATACCAGGGTGAGAAAAGAAAAACAGCAAACGGCCCACTGACTCTCAAGAAATAATACATCCTGTCTAAAAGGGGACTCCCCTCCCAACAAACATACATTTACATAAGAAATGAGGGAAAAACTAAAGTTATGGGAAATAATACAAGTTGACAGATGACATAAAGAAATTATCAGAGATGAAATCAGTCATTCTTTCAGAAAAAGAGAAAAGGAGTATTGTGGTAATAACAAAAAGGCATTTATCCCTATGGAGTGAAGGCTATCAACATATTTAAACTAAAAAGCTAAGTTTGTCTCAAGTACTAACCAATCTTCATAAGACTGATGGCCATTACTAGGTACCCCAAGCTAGACTTCAAACAGGTGGTGACTCCAAAAGGAAAGTTTTATTACATGTATAGATGAGACTACTAGACTGAAGTGGGATAGACGGGGTGGGGACAGCCCAGAGGAGACTGCTCCTTATGAACAATTTTACTACTGGAAATATGTCAACCTAAATATAGTAATGGCTGCTCCTGGCTAAGATAAAAATGCATTACAGTAGGACTTTTAGTGGCTTCTAACTACTGGTCATTCAGAGAGAAAACACAAGAAGGGAAAAAGCCTCAAAGGAGCAGAGCACACTGATAATGGTGAATTCCTCCCTTTCCTTCTCCTTTCCCTTAGTAGTCTAGGAATTCCAGCGTAAAAGAGGAAGCTGCATTCTTTCAATATTGGCAAAGGGAAATAGGTAAGGTGATATTAAGGAAAAAAATATTTGTATTCACAAAAACTAAACAGACTAAAATGAATTTTAGAGGTTAAAAAAAACTAAAAAGTATGTCATGTCCACTATTTCAACAAAAATGAATTCATCATAAGACCATCAAACTATTGGTAAACAAATGTTTCCTATAATTATCCTGACAATTAACATTACTTTAAAGTCAAATAACAAGTTGTTGGAACTAACTTACTACTTCCCCTCCTTTCCTGAGGCTGTCTACACTTTCAATACCGTGTTTCCCTGAAAATAAGACACTGTCTTATATTTATTTTTTCTCAAAAAGACACACTAGGGCTTATTTTCAGGGGATGTCTTATTTTTATTAAGTATAATACAACAATCTACATTTATTCAGATACAGTTAAGTCATCTTCTGGAACCTCACAGGGGGAGCCAACCTTGTTAGTGGGGCTGACACTAGTGATGTATGAACTCCTTTCCCCTAGCCGTCCGCATGTGCGCAATAGGATGCCCGCGACAGTGGTTACCACACGCACACCCCCACAAGTGCGAATAGCTCGGAGAAAGGAGCTATGGCAGTTAAAAGATATTCCAGTCTTCCTTACTGCTCCATGCCGAAATGCAGGGCATTTATTATTATCAGAGTAGGGCTTATATTTAACAAATGCATAGAAATCCTGCTAGGGCTTATTTTTGGGGTAGGTCTTATTTTTAGGGAAACACGGTAGTACTCAAATTTTCCAAGGAACCTAATCACCAATAATCCTAGAAAATGGCTGTAAATGTATAGCCATGACCACTGAATTGTGCAAGTCCAGGGGAATAATTTTTTTATATGAATGATGCCCCTGGAGTTATGTGATATAGTTGTGTACATAACCCAAATGATGTTAGAGGCCTTGTCAGGAATACTTTCTATACTGTTTGGAGAAAAAATTACAATATTTTTTTAAAAGCAGATAAAATTTCTCAGAATATTAAAGGAAGGTATTTTAAAGCACATGAAAATACACCAAAATTTACTAGTCCTTTGAAAAAATTCAAACTAAATGATACATGAGTACACATGTATTAAAAGAGCTAAAATCTGGGGGCAGCGCCTATAGCTCAAAGGAATAGGGCGCTGACCCCAGCCCCATATACCAGAGGCGGTAGGTTCAAACGTAGCCCCAGCTAAAAACTGCAAAAAAAAAAAAAAAAGAGCTAAAATTTGGGTGGCACCTGTGGCTCAGTGGGTAGGGCTCCAGCCCCATATACCAAGGGTGGGGGGTTCGAACCT
>NW_003852510.1:4994682-5000840 GCF_000181295.1 Otolemur garnettii
TCTCACTTTATCACCCTCAGTAGCCATGCCATGGCTTCACAGCTCCGACCTTCAACTCCTGGGCTTAGGTGATTCTTGCCTCAGCCTTTCGAGTAGCTGGGACTACAGGGGCCCACCACAATGCGCAGCTACTTTTTGTTGCAGTTTGGCCAGGGCCAGGTTCAAACCCACCACCCTCGGTATATGGGGCTGGCGCCCTAACCACAGAGCCACAGGCGCTGCCTTCAAGTACATTTTTAAGTGAAGAGGTTGATCCCAAAAGTCTATATAACTATGATTTCATTCATAATCAGCCCTTTGTATCTATAAGTTCTACATCCATAGATTCCAGCAACTATGGATAAAAAATATTTGGAGAGTTGAGCACTGTGGTTCACACCTATAATCCTACCACTTTGGGAGGCCAAGGCAGGAGGATCACTTCAAAACCAGCCTGGGGCAACACAGAGAGACTCTGTCTCTACAACAAATTAAAAATAAAAACACAAGGGTACATGAGAAATTTAACTGAATGTAGACTATAGGGCCATGTTAACCAGTTTGATAAGAATATTTCAAATTGTATATAAAACCAGCACATTGTACCCCATGATTGCATTGATGTACACAGCTATGATTTAATAAAAAAAAAAAAATTTAGTCAAGTGTAGTGGTACACACCTATAGTCCCAGCTACTCTGGAAGCTGAAGTGGGAAGATCACTTGAGACCAAAGGTTCATGGCAGCAGTCAGCTATGATCCGGCCATGCACAGCAGCCAATGGAGCAAGACCCTGTCTCTATTTAAAAAAAAAATTTAGGCTGGGAACAGTGGCTCAGGGACTGGCACAGTGGCTCATGCCTGTAATCTAGCACTCTGGGAGGCCAAGGCAGGTAGACTGCTTGAGCTCAGGAGTTCAAGACCAACTTGGGCTAGAAGGAGACCTTGTCTCCAAAAAATAGCTAGGTGGTGTGGCAGGTACCTGTGGTCCTAGCTAGCCAAGAAGCAGCTAGGCAAAAGAAGCACTTGAGCCCAAAAATTTAGGCTGCTGTGAGCTATAATCCCATAACACTCTACCAAGGACCAAGGTTGACAAAGTGAGACTCCATCTCAAAAAAAAAAAAAAAAAAAAATTGTCATATTCTTGTCCCCATTAAGATGAAGTGAAGAGCAGACCCGGGATCCAGAAGATTACAAATTACCTTTTTAAAAAAAAAAAAAAAAATTGAAGGGGGAGAAAAAAAAAATCAATAAAAAATTATAATACAATAATAAAAATAATACAAATTAAAAAACCATAGAACTATATATCAGAAAGTATGAATTTTATTGCATATAACTTAAAAATGAAAAAAAAAAAAAAGCATGAAAAGGCCCACATCACACAGTTTCAAAGCTGTAGATGCTGGTGTGGATGTGGAGAGAAGGGAACACTTTTACACTGCTGGTCAGAGTGCAAACTGATATCTTTTTTGGAAGAAAGTATGCAGAATCCTCAAAAAACTCGAATTAGACCTCCCTTTGATCCTACAATCCCATTACTAGGCATCTACCTAGAAGAAAAAAAAATGCTTTTATCATAAGGACATCTGCACTAGACTGTTTACCACAGCTCAATTTACAATTCACATTTAAAATGTGAAATGACCTAAATGCCCACCAACTCAGGAATGGATTAACAAGCTGTGGTATATGGATACCATGGAATACTGTTCAGCCATTAAAAAGGACAAAGACTTTATATCTTTTGTATTAACATGGATGGAGGTGGAACACATTCTTCTTAGTAAAGCATCAGAAAAATGGAGAAGAAGAATCCAATGTACTCAATTTCAGTATGAAGGCAGTAGATGAGCTAATACAAGAGGTGGGGTAGGGGAAGAAGGGAGGGGGAGAGGGAAGGGGAAAGAGGGGTCATGGTGTACAGCACACCTCTTGGGAGAGGGACACAATTATAACAAATACTTTAACAAATGCAATCAGTGTAACCTAATTCTTTGTACCCTCAATGAATCCCAAACAATAAATAAATAAATAAATAGCATGAAAAAATATGCAAAAATTAGAGGAAAAGGGAAAGAAAAATGTTTTCACTACTAGATCTAAAAATGGTTATCCTCTAAAGATAATACAGCTGCCCTCATTGAGGCGTAGAGATAAAATGCAAAATGCTCAACACAAGGCTTATCATAAAGTAAATTCTTTTTTTTTTTTTTTTTTTTTTTTTTGAGACAGAGCCTCAAGCTGTCCCCCTGGGCAGAGTGCCGTGGCATTACAGCTCACAGCAACCTCCAACTCCTGGGCTCAAGCGAGTCTCCTGCCTCCGCCTCCCAAGTAGCTGGGACCACAGGCGCCCGCCACAACGCCCGGCCATTTTTTGGTTGCAGCCGTCATTGTTGTTTGGCGGGTCCGGGCTGGGGATTCGAACCCGCCACCTTAGGTGTACGTGGCTGGCGCCTTAGCCGGTTGAGCTATAGGCGCCGAGCCATAAAGTAAATTCTTAACTGACACTAGAGTAGTTACCTTCCCTTCTCCTGCTTCTCACTCCGGCACAGACATTTGTCTTTCACTATGCCTACTACTCCTTTTTTTCCTTTTCTTTTTTCTGCCACTGTAATGGCTTTAGATTGTTTTTGCTACTTCACATTCCTTGTCCATATTTCTGATATGGACAGTTGATAGTAGCTCCATCTTTTGAGGAACTGACCCTCCCCCCATTTATGTGGTTCTGATGGTAGTACCAATGATAACTTCTCAGAGTGATTAACCCAGGAATGTGCCTTCCTCAGAAACTAAGTTCCCAGCTATTCAAAGCCACATATCGTGGCTTGAGGCCTATACTCAGCAGCTAGGGCACCAGCCACATACACCACAGCTGGCAGGTTTGAATCCAGCCCAGGTCTGCCAAACAACAATGACAACTACAACCAAAATACAGCCGGGCATTGTGGCGGGAGCCTGTAGTCCCAGCTACTTGGGAGGCTGAGCCAAGAGAATCGCTTAAACCCAAGAGTTTAAGGTTGCTGTGAGCTGTGACGCCATGGCACTCTATCCAGGGCAACAGCTTAAGACTCTGTCTCAAAAAAGGAAGCCACATATCCTCAGGAGGCTGAGGCAAGAGGATCACTTGAGCCCAAGAGTTTGAGGTTACTGTGAGCAATAACACTAGGGCACTCAACCCCCAGGTGACTGAAAGAGACGCTGTCTCAAAAAAAAAGAACCACACATCTTTGCCATGAAAGAAGCTTTCAAACATAAGCAGAAAATGAGACCAAATTACAGACAGAAATGAGCCTAGGAAATAGAGTATCCTGGCTCGGCACCGGTAGCTCAGAGGTTAGGGTGCGAGCCACATATACCGGGGCTGGCAGGTTCGAACCTAGCCTGGGCTTGCTAAACAACAATGACACCTACAACAACAACAACAAAAATAGCCAGGCATTGTGTTGGGCGCCTGTAGTCTCAGCTACTTGGGAGACTGAGGCAAGAGAATTGCATAAACCCAAGAGTTTGAGATTGCTGTGAGCTGTGATCCCACAGCACTCTACTAAGGACGACATAGTAAGACTCTGTCTAAAAAAAAAAAAAGAAAGAAATAGAGTATCCCCAAGATATGATCTAAGTTCCTAGATCTGGCTGTTCCTGGACTACTCCACCTCTTTTCTTCCTACTTACATGGCCAATAAATCATCTTTTTATTTGAGCCATTTTATAATAAAATTGATGTTTTTAATACTTCCCACTTTAAAGGTACAAATATTTAGTTTCATTAAGAAAGAAAATATAAATATCTAGTTATTTGCGTGGTCTTCAGTCATTTTCAGTATTAGCAGCTATTAATGTGTTATCCAACCCTACTGCAGGGCAATCTCTCACATGTGTGAAAAGCAGCAGAAATAAAAGATAAAAGAAAATAATTACAATACAATAGACTGAAAACAGCTGCTCATTAAAGATTTATATTCCAAGTCATCAGGAACTATTTCAAAATAGTTTTTAATGTAAATTTTAGTTGGGTCTTCAATGCAGGTAAGTGCTCATTTTTACCTTACATTTTACCATTCTGCCTATCACAGTTAAGTAATAAAGACATATGTTATTTGACATCAGTCTGCCTTTGCATGTTCCTTCACTGATTTTATTTTACTTTTTTATTTTTCTTTTGGAGACAGTCTCACTCAGTCACTCTGGGGTTGAGTGCCAATGTGTCATAGCTCACAGCAACCTCAAACTTTTGGGCTCAAGGGATTCTCTTGCCTCAGCCTCCCAAGTAGCTGCCCCAGCCACAACACCCACCTATTTTTCAGAGATGCATCTTGCTCTTACTCAGGCTGGTCTCAAACTCCTAAATTCAAGCAATCCACCTGTATTCACGGGTTATGATCAATATGTAAAGGCAATCACAAATGCAAAAAGTACCCCCACACACAACTGCATAAGGATTAAAGAAAAAGTTTCCTGAATTGACAAAAATAATACACTTCTAGTAAGTCTTTCTTCAGTTTGTCTGCCTTGAATGCCCCTACTTTTTCTTTGATGCTAGGCTTAAACATCATTTCCTTCACTACAACTAACCCCAGTTCCTAGCAGAACTGCCTCCACCGCATCTCTTTCTGTCATAGCAATTACCAAATTATATTTATATGTTAGTGGTAATGAGAACCTGAATTGTCATAATGAAAAATGAAATAGAAGAAAGTAGATAAAGTAGAGAGATACTGCAATAATAGAATTCACAGTTTGGTAACTGAATAAATCTGACAGGGAACTGAAAGATAACTCAGAATTCAAGTTTGGGAAATGAGAGGGATAAGGCAATAATTAAGAAAGAAAATTTAGAAGAAAGTACACATTTTAGGGAAAAGAAAATTCAAATTTGGGCATGTTGAGCATGATGGCATGAAAATAAGGTGCTGATCTCTGGCTGAAAAACTAAACTTCAGATACCTACGGTATAGGAGTCATCTTAAAGAACTTCTACTTAAAGCCAAAAGAATAGGTAACAACATTCCAGGAAAATAATCTTTAAAAAGAATATGTGTATGGCAAGTATCTAAGAAACAAATTGACCCTGTGAATGAAACCAGTAGAACTCCTCTATAGGAAAGCTAGAAAAATGACAAAGTAGTAAGGAGGAAAAGGCTGAGGAAAAAGGAGTTCATAGTGCCAAATCTCAAGGATAAAAGGAGGATTTTTGGTTCTAAAATGGCAGCACAGAAGCTGGCTCACTTTGCTCCCTTCCCCACAGGGGGAAAAAAAAAAAAAACACAAATATACAGCACCAAGATAATCACCAGAAATATCCCAGAACTCAAATATGAAAACGACACAGTTTCCAGCATCTTCACTTCCCAGTGAAGACGACACAGTTCCCAGTATCAAACTTCCATATCCACAATGCTTCTCCATCCATTCTGCCTGCCACCAAACATGTAAAAAACTCCCCCTTCACTGTTTCTCCCCTAAAAAAAGATTAAAGTGGACAACCAGCTTCCTTATCATTCCTTGCCAAGAGAGCTGATCCTGCCTTTACCCAAAAGAAATATCACTAGCTCATAAAGAGAAAATATCCATGAGGACAGAAACAGACAAAACAGAGGAGGTAAGGCTACACCATCTCCAGTCCTAGAAATGCTGCTCTATAACTTGGCCAAAGGAGATGCCAAATCACAGTGGTCATTCAGTAGCACCACGCTGCAGAAGGTTCATCCCATAAACCCCTGGGCACATTTTAGAGATGTCACCTTTGGGCTCTCCCATTTGTGAAGGGCAGCACTCTCGATTATTAACTACAGCAAGGCAAACCTGGGTTTAAGGAGCCCCCTAGAGCTAAAAAGAAGGCAGTGACCTAACAGTAAATTAACTGGTAAGAAAATATCTCCAACAAACACCAAAACAAGCAGGCAGAGAGGACTAAAATAAATAACTAATCCTTCAACACAAAGACATAGGCATACATCCACAGCAAACAGAGAACCATGATCTCTCCAAACAAACAAAAGCAAAGACACTGTAACTGACCCTAATGAGTCAGCAATATGTGAGCTCTCTGACCAAAAATAAAAATAATAATGTCAGGGTCTCCAAGACAACACAAAAAAACAATTTGGTAATTTATCAAAGAAAACTCAAGAGAGTGAAATAATTTTTTAAAAAATCAAGGAGAACGGCTCGGCGCC
>NW_003852510.1:5001366-5020064 GCF_000181295.1 Otolemur garnettii
GCTACTTGGGAGGCTAAGGCAAGAGAATTGCTTAAGCCCAAGAGTTTGAGGTTGCTTTGAGCTATGATGCCACAGCAGTCTACCAACAGCAACGTAGTGACACTCTTGTCTCAAAAGAAAAAAACAAGACCAGCTATTTGAAAATATAAGCCAGGCACAGTGATTCATACCTATAATCCCAGCACTTTAGGAAGCCAATGCAAAAGAACACTTGAGGCAAGGAGTTCCAGACTAGCTGGAGCAAGAGGAAGACCTTGTCTATACAAAAAAAAATAGAGAGGGAGGGAAGGAGAAAGAGAGATAGGAGAGAGAGAGAAGGAGAAAGAGAGGGAAGAAGGAAGAGAGAGATGAAGCAAAGAAGGAAAGAATGAAGAGGCAGGGCAAAGTAGCTTACCCTTGTAATCCTAGCACTCTTGGGAGGCCAAAGCAGATAGACTGCTTGAGCTCAGTAGTTGGAGACAAGCTCAAGCAAGAGTGAGACCCCCATGTCTACTAAAAATAGAAAAAAACAGCTGGGCATCGAGGTGGGTGCCTATAGTTCTGTAGTCCCAGCTACGTGGACAGCTGAGGCAAGAGAATTGCTCAAACCGAAGTGTTTGAGGTTGCTGGTGACTGTGAGCTATGAAAATGCCACAGCACTCAATCCAGGGTGATAGAGTGAGACTCTGTCTCAAAGCAAAGCAAACAAAAATTAGCTGGGTGTGGTCGTATGGTACTGTAGTCCCCAGCTATTTGTGAGGCTGAGGAACGAGAATCATTTGAGCTCAGGAGTTTGAGGTTACAGTGAACTATGTTGATGCCACTGCACTCTAGACCAAGCAACAGAGCAAGACCTTCTGAAGGAAAAGGAAAAGGGAGGGAGGGAAAGACGGAGAGGGGAGAGGCGAGAAAGGAGAAGAGAGGAGAGGCGAGAGAGGAGGGGAGGAGAGGCAAGGAAAGGAGGAAAAAAAGTTAAAAAAAAAAAAAGGGAAAGGGAAGAAAAGAAAGAAGGAAAGGACAGGGAGAAAAAAGGAAAGGAAAGAAAAAATACAGTAAGACACCTGTAAGTTGACCACCCAAGGGGTTGAAACAAACTGGGCAACATATGGAGATGGTCAACAAAAAGAACGAGGCCTACTGTACTGATACATACATGCAGTACGAATCAGTCTATGAAAATCAGATCAACCTAAGGAGGTGATCAACTTTGGAGGTTCTACTGTATGGTCAGAGGAGAAAAAAAAGAACGAAAAGCAACAAAGATCACCTCAAAAAAGACCAAATCTAAAAATTATTAGTGTTCAAGAGTGAGTTAAGAAGCACAAGGGGTAAAAAGTTTATTCAAAAAAAAAAATAGAATACTTTCCAAAACTAACGAAAGATACAAATATCCAAGTATCAGAAACTCAGAGAATAGCAAATATTAGACCCAAATAAGACTATCCCAAGGCATATAAAAATCAAACTCTCAAGGGCGAAAAACAAAGAGAATCCTAAAAGCAGCAAGAAAAAAAGCAGAAAATAACATATAAAGGAGTTCCAACTCATCTGGGAACAGACTTCTCAAAGAAAACCATCCAACTTAGTTGTTTTTTCACAACTTACTACTCTTCGTCCAATTCAGTCTATAAGTGTGTCTTTGGGTCGTCATTTCCTTTTCAGGGTTCCTGTACCATACAAAACTTGTATTAAATAGTAGCTCAGTGGGCAAGGTACTGGCCGCATACACCTAGCCCAGGCCAGCAGCAACAATGACAACAACAACAACAAAAAATAACCAGGCAGTGTGGCAGGCACCTGTAATCCCAGCTACTTGGGAGGCTGAGGCAAGAGAATCGCTTAAGCCCAAGAGTTTGATGTTGCTATATGAGCTATGACACCACAACACTCTACCCAGGGCAACAGCTTGAAACTCTGTCTTGAGAAAAAAAGAAAACTTATATTAAATAAATTTGTATGCTTTTCTCCTGATGATCCAGTTGTGTTAATTTATTTCTCAGGCCCAGCCAGAAAAACTCTAAAAGAATAGCGGTCAGGGTGGTGCCTGTGGCTCAAAGGAGTAGGGTGCCGGCCCCATATATCGGAGGTGGTGGGTTCAAACTCTGCCCCGGCCAAAAAAAAAACTGCAAAAAAGAGTAGCGGTCAAGTTTGGCCTCCCCCATTCCCCCAACATTTGCAACCATGTAGATGAATCTGGAGGCCATTACCTTAAGTGAAATAAGCCAGGAGCAAAAAGACAAATACTGGTACTGCATGATCTGACTTAAATGTGAACTCTAAAGAAGTTGAACTCATTAAAGCACAGAACAGGATGGTGGTTTCCAGGGCTAGAGAGTGGAGGAAATAGAAAGATGCTGGTCAAAGGGTGTGAAGTTTCAGTTACACAGGATGAATAAGTTCTGGAGATGTAATGTACAGTATAGTAACTCAAGCTAATAATACTGTACTGCAGACTTGAAATTTGCTAAGAAAGTAAATCTCAATCATTCTCACCACAAAAAAAAAATGGAAACTATGTGAGGTGATGGCATATGCTTATTAGCTTGATTGTAGTAATGTGTACGTATAATAAAACATCAAGTTGTATACCTTAAGTATATATAATTTTTATGTGCTAATTATACTTTAATAAAACTGGAGGGAAACAGAACATTTCATTAAAACAAAAAAAAGAAGAAGAAGGAACTCAGATTTTCTTTAAATGCATAGACCTTTCAGGACTCAAAACTACAGCTGAATCTTAAGCAACTCATTGTGAATTATGCAGGTACATTCAAGTAAATTTTTTTCAACAAATATATTGAACTGTTTTTTGAGTTCGTGACAATTTGAAAAAACTCAAACCACATAACCTAAAAATATCAAAAAAATTAAGAAAAAGTTAGATATGTTATGAAGGCTCACAATAAAAGTATTAGTCTATTTTATCATTTACTACCATACAATATAGGAATCTATTTTTAAAAGTCAAAATTTATCAAAACTTACACACAAATACTTAAAGACTATACATGGTACTATTTGTAGTCAAGAGAAAAGTAAACATAAAGATGCAGTATTAAATCATACCTACATAAAATCACTTGTAGTACATATATACTATACTACTGTAATAATTTCCCGGCCACCTCCTATTGCTCATATACTAAGTTCAAGCGTTGTATCTGCTTAAAACACCGTGTGACGTTAATCTTTGAGTGAGCAGTTCATCGCTCCAGTAATGCACGTATTGCAATAAAAAGTGATCACTTGGATTTCTTGCATACTTTTTATCATGTTTAATGCAATACCGTAAACTTCAAATAACAACATGAGACCAATATGAAGTGGCACTAGTGATGTGGAAGTACTCCCAAGAAGCAAAGAAAAATCATGGCATTAAAAGAAAAAGTTGAATTGTTTGATATGGACCATAGAATGAGGTCTGCAGCTATAGCCGCCTGCCATTTCAAAATAAATAAATCCAATGTAAGCACCATTGTAAGAAGAAAAAGAAATCTGTGAAGCTGTCTTTGCACCTATACCAGCAAAACCTTTTTTATCTCATGTTAAAAATGTAGCTTTTATGTGAGTGCAGGACTGCTATAAAAAAGGCATACCCATAGACTCTAACGTGATGTAAGAAAAAGCAAATGCATTATATGACAACTTAAAGGAAAAAGAAGGTGAAAGATCTAAAACTGTAGAATGTAAAGCCAGCTAAGGATGGTTTGATAATTTTACAAACAAATCTGGCTTTCAAAATGTTGAGATAACAGGAGAAGCAGCTTCTGGTGACCAAGAGAGAGCAGACAAGTTCCCCTGCCAGTCTACCAGTTATACAAGGAGGACTGGAACAGAGGAACTCTTTTTCTGGATAGGTTCCATTGACCCTCTGTCCCTGAAGTGAGGAAGTACTTTACATTGTAAGGGACTGCCTTTTAAAGTTGAACAATGCCCCTGACCACTGAGATCCCCATGACTTCAACTCCAAAAGCATCAAACTTGCCCCCAAACACAACATCTCTAATTCAGCCTCTCAATTAGGGGGTTATAATGACCTTTAAGTCTCATTCCACACAGTACTCTATGGAAAGGAATATCAACACTATGGAACAGAATTCCGATAGAGTATAATGAAAGTCTGGAAGGATTATACACTGAAGATGCCATCATTATTACAGAAAAAGCTGTGAAAGCCATCAAGCCCAAAATGATAAATTCCTGCTAATGAAAACTATCTCAAGTTGTTGTACATGACATCACAGGAATTACAACAAGGAAATCACAAAAAAAGATTATCACTATGGCAAAAAAAGATAGTAAGTAAAGCGTTTCAAGATATGATCTTAGGGAAATTCAAGAGCTAACAGACACTGCACCAGAGGAATTAACAGAAGACAACTTAAGCAGGTAAGTACTTCTCAACTAGTAACCCAAACGATGAGGAAGAAGATGTAGAAAAACAGTGCCAGGAAACAAATTAGACAATCAACATCAGGCGATCTGGCAGAAGGGTTTAACTATTCAAGACCAGTTTTAACTTCTTTAATGACATGGACTTTTCCTTCTATAATACAGCACTAAAACTAAAGCAAATGGTGGAAAAGGATTAGTACCATATGGAAACATTTTTAGAGAAATGAGAAAGCAAAACAGACAGAAATTACAATGTATTTTATGAAGTTATACCATGTGTACCTCCCTTTCTTAGCTCTTTTCACCTCTTCACCTCTGCCACCCCTAAGACTGCAAGAACAACCCATTCTCTTCCCCTTCTTTTTTTTTTGTTGTTGTTGTTGTTGCAGTTGTCATTGTTTAACAGGCCTGAGCCAGATTCTAACCTGCCAGCCTCAGTATATATCATACTGGCGCCCTAATCACTGAACTACGGCCACCAAGCCATCTCTTCCCCCTTCTCATCAGCCCAATCAATATGGTGATATCAAGAATGAACATTTTGGCTCAGAGCCTATGGCTCAAGTGGCTAAGGTGCCAGCCACATACACCAGAGCTGGCAGGTTCAAATCCAGCCCAGGCCTGCCAAGCAACAACGACAACTACAACCAACAAACAGCCAGGTGTTGTGGTGGGCACCTGTAGTCCCAGCTACTTGGTGGCTGAGGCAGAAGAATCGCTTGAGCCCAGGAGTTGGAGAGGTTGCTGTGAACTGTGATGCCACAGTACGCTACCCAGGGTGACAGCTTGAGGCTCTGTCTCAAAAAATAAATAAAAATAAATAAACATGTTGGCAGCGCCCATAGCTCAGTGAGTAGGGCACCAGCCACATACACAGAGGTTGGGGGGTTTGAACCTAGCCCGGGCGAGCTAAAGCAACAATGACAATTGCAATAAAAAAAATAGCCAGGCATTACAGCAGACACCTGTAGTCCCAGCTACTTGGGAGGCTGAAGCAAGAGAATTGCTTAAGCCCATGAGTTTGAGGTTACTGTGAGCTGTGACACTACAGCACTCTACTGGGAGTGACATAGTGAGACCCTAAAAAAAAAAAAAGAATGAACGCCTTTATGATAATCCACTCCCATTTAATTAAACAGCAAATAGATTTTCTCTTCCTTGCAATTTCTTAATAACAGTTTCATTTTTCTAATTTTATTATAAGACTATAATATATAATGCACATAACATACAAGGACGTGTTAATTGATCATTTATGTTTTTGGTAAGGCTATTAGAGGTTAAGTTTGGGAGGAGTCAACAGTTACATGCAGATTTCTGACTACATTGGAGGGAAAGAAGTGGAGGTTACCAGCATCCTTAATGCCTACATTGCTCAAAAGTCAACTGTGTATATCAAAAAGTATTACTAAAACATGAAGAACCACTATTTTTCCAAACTTCAGATTCTTCTCCCTTCAGAATTTCCAAAAGTTAGGTGTCTTACTTTCCAAACTTACTATTTATTTATAGTATAAACAGAAAATAATAGGTACTATACAAATGTACACATAGGAAATGTGCACATGATTCCTGCTCAAACACCTTATTTGCCATAACTGTATTTCCTTTTAGGGACTATCTGTACTGCTCTAAGTAAGCCTCTGTAGACAGTTGCAGAGGATACGTTCTTTTATCTACTATCTGGTCTGACAAAATTTCTCCAAAACAAACATCTTTAGTGATTTCATCTTTATTATATCATTATGCCACTATAATTCAAACATTAATAGTCCATTTATTAAGAAAAACTATTCCTAGGCCAGGGGCAGTAGCTCACACCTGTAATCCTAGCACTCTGGGAGGCCGAAGCAGGTGGATTGTTTGAGCTTACAATTCCAAGACCAGCCTGAGCAAAAGAGAGAACCCCATCTACTAAAAATAGAAAAACTGAGGCAAGAGGATTGCTTGAGCTTAAGTGTTGGAGGTTGCTGTGAGATATGATGCCATGGCACTATACCCAGGGTGACAGCTTGAGACTCTGTCTCAAAACAGAAAAGAAAAACTATTCCTAGTTACACATTAGCAGATTTCTTTAGTTCATTATTTGGCACATCCTTAGTAGGTACACATCTCTTCAGTTGACTCAGCATTGAAAACAATATTTGTTTACTTACAAACTAAAAGTAACATTGTATTTCTCTTCCTATATATACCTGACAACCTATGAAGGGTATCAAACAAATACTTCTAATATTTGGCCAATAAAAATAAAAAGTTTAGTCCAGGTACAGTGGTTTAGGCCTATAATCCTAGCACTCTGCGAGGCCAAGATGGGAGAATCACTTGATCTCAGGAGTTCAAAATCAGCCTGAACAAGAAAAAGACCCTATCTCTCCTGAAAATAGAAAAATTAGGTCGGGCATGGTGGCTCATACCTGTAATCCTAGTACTCTGGGAGGCCCAGGAGGGTGGATTGCCTGAGCTTAGGAATTCGAGACCAGCCTGAGCCTAGAGTGAGACTCTATCTCTAAAAATAGCCCGGAGTTGTGATGGGCACCTATAGTCCCAGCTACTCAGGAGGCTGAGGCAAAAGAATTACTTAAGCTTAAGAGTTTGAGGTTGCAGTGAGCTATGATGCCACAGCACTCTACTGAGAGCAACAAAGTGAGACTGTCTAAAAATAAAAAAAGAAAATGAAAATAGAAAAATTAGCTAGGGATTATAGCAAGTACCAGCTACTTGGGAGGCTTGAAGCATTTTAAGGTTGCTGTGAGCTAGGTTGATGCCATGGTACTCTAGCCTGGGCCACAGAGACTCTATCTCAAATAAATAAAGTTTTAGTTAAGAAGGCCTAGATGTCTATAATTACGACAGAAGAAGCAACCAGGATTATTTAGTAAATGTAGATTTCTTATATTGCTGAGGTTCAGTTTACCAAGGACAAGAAAGGGTCTTCCAGCATCAAGAACTTCGGCCCGCCACATGCACCAAGGCTGGCAGGTTCTAACCCAGCCTAGGCCTGCTAAACAACTACAACAACAACAAAAATAGCCAGGCATTGTGGCAGGTGCCTGTAGTCCCAGCTACTCAGGAGGCTGAGGCAAGAGAATCACTTAAGCCCAAGGGTTTGAGGTTGCTATGAGCTGTGATGCCACAGCACTCTACTGAGGGTGACACACTGAGACTCTGTCTCAAAAAATAATAATAATAATAATTTCAATTACAACTTTCCTAAGCCCTACAGTTTCATTAAACTATTTAAAAGAAAAATAAAACTCAAAAATGTATAAAAAGAAAGCAAAATGTTTACCCTGACTTGGCTCTAATTTTAAAGAATAGGTTTTCTCAAAATTACAATCTTTTGACATTTGGTAATTGAATGAACTAAACAGTTACTCAAAGAACTCAAGACATAAAAACTGTGACATAACTGCTACTAAAATTTCCCTTTCAGGTGCAAGTACAATTCCATGTGTAGGAGAAAGTGAATCAGTCATATCCCAATTGATTAAGGCCCTAATTGTCAAACATACTTTCTCCTTCTGATATTTTCATAACTGGCTTAAACCTGCTAATAGTAATCCCATGAGTGAGGGGGAAACATTATTGTTGATTTAGAAGTTAGTTCTCTTCAATGTACATATTATTTTTTACCTTATATTATTGCATTGAGCCATACAAGAATGTTAAGAATTTGTCTGCCTGGCACAGTGGCTCATGCCTGTAATCCTAACACTTTGGGAAACAGAGGCAGGAGTTCAATAGCACCCTTAGCTACAATGAGATTCCCTCACCTTTAGAAAAATCAGAAAAAAATCAGATGTAGGTGGCATCTACCTGCAGTCTCAGCAACTCTGAAGGCTGAGGTAAGAGGATCCCTTGAGCCCAGGAGTTAGATGCAATGAGCTACAGTCATGCCACTACATTTTAACCCAGGCAGTAGAGCAAGACCCTGTCTCAGAGGAAAAAAAAAAAAAAAAAACAAGACAAGCTTGATTAAGTCTGTCTAAGAACTAATTTCTTGTAGTCAGAAACTCTATAGAGGAAAGAGAAACAACACAGGAGACATGAGAATGCATTCAAGGAAATAGGACAGGGGACTATGCAATAATGTGACTGATCTGTGACCCTTAAAAATGAACCATCTCTGGGAGGCGCCTGCAGCTCAAAGGAGTAGGGCACTGGCCCCATATACTGGAGGTGGCAGGTTCAAACCCAGCCCCGGCCAAAACCTGCAAAAAAAAAAAAAAGAAAAACCATCTTCCCTATCCCTTTGTATATGGACTTACAAAACCACTTCTAAGCATTCTGGGAGGCCCAGGCAGGTGGATTGCCTGAGCTTACTCACAGGTTTGAGACCAGCCTGGGCAAGCACGAGACTTCCTCTCTAAATAGCTGGGCATTGTGGCAGGTGCCTGTAGTGCCAGCTACTGGCAAGGCTTAGGCAAGAGGATCACTTAAGCCCAAGAGTATGAAGATGCTGTGAGCTATGATGCCATGGCACTCTACCAGAGGCAATAAAGTAAGACTCTTATCTCAAAACAATAATAATAAAATAACAGCACTGCTATACTTCTACCATTTTGATGGTTTGTAAATATTTTTTTTTGTCTAAGCAAATTTACTCTAATTCTAGATATTAATAGAACTTGATATCTCATTTAAGATAGCTTATATAAGTAACCACCACAATACTTTTAAAAGTATTAAAATTTAAATTAAATTTTAAAGTTTAAAATTCATTCATGGGGGGTAGTGCCTGTGGCTCAGTAGGTAGGGCGCTGGCCCCATATACTGAGAGTGGCAGGTTCAAACCCAGCCCCAGCCAAACTGCAACAAAAAAATAGTCGGGTGTTGTGGCGGGCGCCTGTAGCCCCAGCTACTTGGGAAGCTGTGGCAAGAGAATTGCCTAAACCCAGGAGTTGGAGGTTGCTGTGAGCTGTGATACCATAGCACTCTACCAAAGGTGATACAGTGAGACTCTGCCTCTAAAAAAATAAAATAAAATTCATTCATGGTTCATTAAAAATATTTATAAAATAAGATTTACATAGAAACAAAATAGGTTTGTTTTCATTCAATGTCCCATTGTCATTTTACTCTTGTTCAAGTTTACAATCGGAAAGTTTATAGCATTTATGCACTTAAACTTTGTATCATGCAAGGTTTCTCATTACTCAAATTCTGAAATAAGTCATTAGCTTAATTCCCCCTCCAAAAATAAGACTGATACCATTTTATTATTTATTTTATAATGTGAGCTTCATTTCTACTGACCAGTCATCAAGGATGTGACAAGATCTTTTAAAGATGTTTTCATATTTATTTAGTTTATTTTATCAAAAAAACTATATTTTAAAAACTTGAGCTATAAAACAAATATAGGGAGCAATTCAATAGTGATATGAAAGGATTTTTTTATTCCAGTGTTTCAATGAAGAAGTTATGCTACAAAACTATTACAAAGAAAAGGCAAAAAAATAGCAAAGGCAAATCTAATACATATCCCATATTGGTATAATTTATTCATTTGAAAAAAACTTAATAAGGTTCAAAAACATATTTTTCCTTCATTTTGTCATTTTCTCACCAAAAACACTATCACAAAGAGGTAGCAGATGAATAAGGTATTAAGTCTTATAAAATAAAGTCTTTTTTTTTTTTTTTTCCGTAGAGATAGTCTCACTTTATTGCCCTCGGTAGAGTATTGTGGCGTCACAGCTCACAGCAACCTCCAACTCCTGGGCTTAGGGGATCCTCTTGCCTCAGCCTCCCGAATAGCTGGGACTATAGACGCCCACCACAACGCCTGGTTATTTTTTTTGTTGCAGTTCGGCCAGGGCTGGGTTTGAACCCTCCACCCTCAGTATATGGGGCCGGCGCCCCACTCACTGAGCAACAGGCACCACCCATAAAATAAAGTCCTTTTAAATGAAAAAAAAATTTTTTTTGAGACAGTCTCACTATGTCACACTGGGTAGAGTGCCATGACGTCACAGCTCACAGCAACCTCAAACTCTTGGGCTGAAGTGATTCTCTTGCCTCAGCCTCCCAAGTAGCTGGGACTATAGGTACCTGCCATAATGCCCCGCTATCTTTTTTTTTTTTTTTTTTTTTTTTTGGTTGTAGTTGTCATTGGTGTTTGGCAGGCCCAGGCTGGATTCAAACCCACCAGCTCCAGTGTATGTGGTTGGTGCCCTAGCCACTGAGCTACAGGTGCTGAGCCTTAAAAGAAAAAAACTTTTTGAGACAAAGAGTCTCACTCTGTTGCCCAGGCAAGAGTGCCATAGCATCAGTCTAGCTCTTAGCAACCTCAAACTCCTAGCTTCAAGTGATCATCTTGCCTCAGCCTCCTGAGTAGCTATAACTATAAGTGCCACCAAAATGCCAGGCTAATGTTTTTGTTTTTAGTAGAGACAGGGTCTTACTCTTGCTCAGGCTGGTCTAGAATTCCTGTGCTCAAGGGATCCTCCTGCCTTGGCCTCCCAGAGTGCTAGGATTACAGGCCTAAGCCACATGGCCCAGCTCCTTCAAGGAAAATTTAAATAAAATTACCCCTATAATGCTGCTTTCAATACCATGCCCAGGTATATGATAAGGTTAATTTTATCAGTTTGATTTCTAATTATTCCAAAGAGAAAAACTGTGAGATGATGAAGGGTGTTTGGGTGGAGGGGAAATGAAGGCAGAAGATTAAAATGAAGAAAAAGATTGAGATTTGAGACTAATCATTTTTTTACTTTTGTTTATTTTTTTTTGAGACAGAGTCTTACTCT
The DNA here is from genome assembly GCF_000181295.1 of Otolemur garnettii. Lineage (NCBI taxonomy): Eukaryota > Metazoa > Chordata > Mammalia > Primates > Galagidae > Otolemur > Otolemur garnettii. Next base: position 5,012,502 of record NW_003852510.1, read on the forward strand.
GTCACCCTGTGTAGAATGCTGTAGCGTCATAGCACACAGCAACCTCAAACTCTTGAGCTCAAGAGATACCCTTGCCTTGGCCTCGCCAGTAGCCAAGACTAGACTAGAGGTGTCCACCACAACATCTCACTGTTTTTTGCTATTTGTAGTAGAGGGGGGTCTTGCTCTTGCTCAGGCTGGTCTCAAACCCCAGAGCTCAAGCAATCCACCAGTCTCATCCTCCCAGAGTGCTAGCATTACAGGCATGAGTCACCTGGCCATTTTCTTTTTCATATTTTAAACGTATACATTCTCCATATAATATCCTTCTATCGGAGATTTTTTAAAGGTTCTTTAAAAATCAGTTGTAAATTACCTTTTGCTTTTATAATGCAGATTTTTGTCTCACTATAATAATCTACAATAAAAAACAATTAACACTGTAAAAAAGAAATTCTGTACTATATGGTACAGAAATTGAAGCCAGAGAAACCAGTAAGAGAACCAAAGGGAATCCTGCATTTGTCCTCTACATGCTGCAATACTGCAGAAGACTAGAACTTGGTAGTATCTCACTTGAAAAAGACCAAGAGAACCAGTACTGATGTCGGGTATAAAAGTACTATAATAATAATATATTTTTGTTTCAGAGTTGTTTAGAATCTTAGTTTTGTTTTATTTTTAAGTAAATAAATGTAATATGTTTGTTAAATATTTACTCTTATCACTATAAAATAAAACAAAACACTTTTACATTCATAAATGTACAAGGGTATGTGTCATTTAATTAAACTAAAAGTCTACTAAATGCAGTAAGAGTAAATCAAAAATAACCATTAAAGAAATATAAAAATCTATTTTTTTATTTTATTAGCATTGAAATGCTATTTACATAATGAAGACCTAAAGATAACAAACAGCCCAACTACTAGCCTCAGACAACTGACCATTCCAATAGGATTTTAATGTATACATTATCAATTTCTGGGCTTGGTTTTAAAGTATATGTAAATAGAAATAAAATAACATACCTTACTGATTACAGTTTATAAATGTAAATAAAGTGCCAAAGACCACAAAATAACTGCTTCATATTCAAAGGCACAAGTTCAATTTAGCAGATCATTTGGACTCACTGCATTACACACATATATTGCAGAAGACAATGGTTAAGTGACCTTGGGATACTACTCTCCAGATGTCTGAAGGGTCCACTTATTCATTGAAATTAGCTTTATTTTTTAAAAAAAAAATTAAAAAACAAAGAAATTGGCTCAGCGCCCATAGCACAGTGGTCACGGCACCGGCCACATGCACCAAGGGTAGAGGGTTCAAACCCTGCCTGGGGCCAGCTAAACAACAACAACAAAAAACAAAAAAAAAATTGTCAGATGTTGTAGCAGGTGCCTGTAGTCCCAGCTACTTGGGAGGCGGAGGCAAGAGAATTAGAGGCTGCCATGAGCTGTAATGCCAGCACATTCTACCAAAAGCGACATAATGAAACTCTGTCTCAAAAAAAAAAAAAAAAAACAAAGACATTGTCTCTACTTATGATAAATACCTAGCATACCACACAGCTACTGTCTTTGCCCACATAAGAGTCTACTTGAAGTTTCTCTTTCTTTTCCATTTTAGGACTACAGATATTATAAAGAAAACAATTCAGAACATGCAGCATGCACAAAGGGTGGAGAATACACACACACCTTCCCTTCTGATGTACTTCACAAGAAGGTTAAGAAAATACTATCACACACTCTTCAGTTTGGGGGCACATTTTCAGAGATTTTAAATGAGAAATTCAGTAACTCTTACGCATTTCCTTTCCATTATTTCAGATCATGAAAAGACTTTTCAAACTAATTTATAATACATAGTATATGCACTCCACAAGTAATCATATATAGATATATGTTCACATGATTCCTCTACTCTTTTAATTAAAAAATTATGTTTCTCCTGGTCATAAAAACCTGGTTTTAGGTGTTTTAAAAGTTCAAACAGCTATTAAGCTATACTTTGCTTTGGCACTAGCTCCCCCTCCAGACCAATGTACTAATACAATTGCATTTTTGAAAAATAAACAAGTAACAAGTTTTTCCACCCTCTATCAAATTTCAAAATTTACCACTTTTAAGGAGAATCCAATTTCATAAACATGACTGGTTAGAATTTATAACAAAAATTGCACAATGTATCCAGAATGACTTTTTTAACTGTATACATCTTAAATAGAACTGATTTTAAAAATAAATTCAAGAACATCTGTAAAAAACAATCTACACAGTGCAAACTTCTTGGAAATTTTGAATCCCTACCTTAAATCATAAAGGTTAACTCACTACTTGATAAAGTAGAGTTCATGTTAACTCACTACTTGATAAAAGATGTATTTTTCTAAGTTTCTGTCATCCAGGCAAGTCTCATTCCTGCTGTTCAGCTCTTCAACTTAAACAGAATTCTCAGATTACAAAGCAGCAAAAGGAAAATCTATGCCTTCAAACTACTCTCCTATGTTCCTTATAGCTTATTCATTTCTAACACACTGCATTTTTACATACGAAGCCAGTAAAATCACAATTTCAAAGGCCTAAATTCCCATCTTCTCTTTATACTGTAGTGTTAATAAACCAAATAATTAAGACTTTCTATACATATCATATATTTCACAAGGATAGCAATGTACAGGGCTTTATTATTTGGCATAGAATTTTAGGTTATTCTAAGTTATTTTAAAGAAGGGGGACTAAAACTTAATCCATTATTTCAGTATAGCTCTGTAGTACATAAATAATAATTCCTTAAAATATTTCTTAAAATGCTTTCCATATGAGGCACTTTTTTTAAAGAATTGTGCATAAAACATGAATGTAAATTTAATCAAGAAAATAAATATGCACTTAAACCCAGGAATAATAAGGAAAAAAAAACTATAATGAAACTTGCCTATGGTTTCTATAGAGCCAAGTCAAAGTCAAGTCAGTTACTTGTGACTAGTTTAACTCTAGGCTGATTAAAAAAAAATAACTTGTGTTGCAGTATTTTGTTCAGCAAAATGATGAGATTTGGGGTTTTCTACTGTAGAGCCTGGCTTTTCTTGAGTTGGTTTAAATAAACTGCAAATTAATTCAAACATACAAAGCAGAAAACACCACCTATCCCTGCCTTTATCCAAGGCCCCTATCTAAAGAATAATGTACAACAAAATGCCAAAAGCTCGCCAAGGATAAACCTTAGCCGTGACACTGTCATTTAACTTAAACCCACAGCGTCTCTAAAGATTGCAATCCTCACAGTGCTAGAACAGGTGCTGCACCCGATAACCCGCTCACTCCTGCAGGACGAACCTCCTTGAACTAATAAATTCAGCCCTCCCAGATAAGTTTAGATACTCAAAAGCCGCCAGCTCATCATATGTGCATCAAAAGGGGTTACAGCGGCGCTCAAGCCTTTAACTGCCCTGCACTGGCCCCTCGCCGGGAACGGCTCTTTGCGCCGGTCCACTCCCTAATTTCTAGTCCGAGGACCACTCATAGAAACCCCACAACGCACAGGCATCCTCTTCCCAACAGTCCATGACTACAGGGACAGAGCGGCTGGCCAAAGGGGAGGTAGGTGTAGAGGGGAGATGAGGGACACCTCCCACCCCCGCCCCCATCCCTTCTCGCCCAGGCTTCGGCCCCTGCCCTGAGCAAGGATGCGCGACGTCCAGGGCAGCGGCGACGCCGCTCACTTCCCAGCTGGGGAAGCGGGCGTCCCTCAGCCCTGCCCGCGCCCCCGGGGCTGCGCCAAGGCACCCGCCGGAGCGTCCCAGGGGCTCCCTCCCCACTTTCCAGAGAGCTGCTGATGAGCAGCAGCAGTTGCACCAACAGGCCCGGGGGTCGCCCGGGAAGAAGAGCAGCGACAGCCTGGGAGCCTCCACAGATCCCGCGCGCTTGCCCAGCCCAAGACCCCGAGGCGCTCCGGGCCCGGTTCCCAAAACGCCCCCTTACCGGAGGCGGGAGCAGAGGCGGTCTCCGCCGTCCGCCGTCGCCGCCACAGCCCTCAGCGGCAGCTGCCCCACGCCGGGGAAGTGGGAGGGGTGGCTGGGTGGAGGATGCTACTCCCGACTGAAAGGAGAGGAAGAAACGGAAACAGGAACCGCAGCCGCCGCTTAACGGAGCCTTCGGCGCCACTGACTGAGCGAGAGCGCGAGGCGGCGCGAGCCGGGCAGTAGCTGACAGCGCGAGACCGAGCGCGAGCCGGGTCCAGGGCGCGCGACCCCGAGCAGCGCCGGCCCCATTCCGCGGAGAGAGGAAGGGGACGGGTTGGCTGGGGGCCGGGCGGGGGCGGGGGGAGTGGGCCTGGAGCTGAGGGAAGCGGCCACTCGGGTCAGCCGGTGATAAGGCGCGCACGCGCCGGAGCGGCTCTGACAACGAGCGCAGGCGGGGAAGCCGCGGCCAGCGTGAGCGGGCACGCGCCCCTCCGCGTTCCAGGCTTCTGGGAGACGGCGCGCATGCGCCGGCCACAGCCACCTACGGCGACCCTGGCAAGTGCCAGGACTTCTCCCCGCCCCCTTCTTCGCTGCGCGGGCGGGGAACGTAGCTGCAGCGTCTAGCCGGCAGAGCCTCGGGCCACAGCGGGACAGCAGAATTCCAGCAGGGCAGAGGCTGCACGCGGGCACCGGCTAGCACGGAGGCTGCCCTCGGCCGCCTGAAGGCCGGAGGCTGAGGGGGGCGCGAGCGGAGTCCGCTCCCACTGCCGGGAGAGCCAACTCAGGAGCAGGCCATATTCTCTGGAGTGCCGGGGAACAGACAGCCCCAAGCCAGTTCAGCCCGCGGCCTGCGGAGCACCCTCGCCGGGGATCTGAAGCAGGCTCCTAAGAGGAAGGGTGGTCGCTGCAGCTGCTGCTTGGCCCCTGCAGCCCGCGCCTGGACGCTCGGCTAAGCTTGCAGCGCGATCATACAATGGCATCGCTCCTATCGGCGATGTCGCGCCCGGTTTTATCCTGTGAGAACTGTTATTGCACATTCTCCCGCAGAGAAAGAACCCCCCACGAGGGCCTGCCTTCGCTGCACGGCCTCTCCCGACCTGCGGCTGCGACAGCCCCTCAGAGGCGGAAGTTTATTCAGTACGGGAAAGAGAACAGCATGAGGCTTTTCCCTAAGATGCTTCCTACCAGCTCGGACTCGGGAAATTCCTGGCGCCCGCGATGCAGAGAGTGGGCCGAAGAGCTACCTCGGACCCGCCCAGACCACGAGCTGAGCCGGAGGACCCAGCGCGCCGCCCGGGAACACAAAGTAGTCGCGGCGCTGAGGGGGTGCCGCAGAGGCCAATCAGAGCCGCGAGCCGTGTGAGTGGAGTGCGAGCCGACCAATCAGAGGCCCGCGAAAGAAGCTTCCCTTCCCTTCCCTTCCCAAACTCTTCCCTGTAGCCTCCGGACCCAGGTCCCAAGCCTGGGGCGCAGTACAGTGGAAAAGCGAAATGGTGCCCAAAAGACAAGTTTTCTTTTCCAGACTTGAATGTTTCTAAGTAAATACCAGGGGTACTTTTATCCCAGAGCAAATAACGGCGGCCTCTTAGATGCTGAGTTTTATAAGAATCACAGGAAAAAGATAAGAGGCAGTGGCCTGCCAAGACTGCAGTCTGCCTAACAACTAAATAAATAAATTAACAGTATTTACTGAGACTGTCTCATAGGCCAGGAACTATATGTATTACAGAGATACAAACAGGGTGCTGCTGATTCAAAGAAAAAATCAGTCCTCAAGTAGGTTCCAAGGGAGGCTTGGCTGGACCTTATATGCCTCTGGTATTTATTTAATAGTCAGCTGTTTAAACAAAAAGCATGCTATGAAGTGCTGTACTTTACAGTCCTTTTTAAGATTGTTATTTTGGGAGGAAACCAGGATGACTTATCCAAGGTCACACAAAAAGTATCCTGGCAGAGCCAGAATCACATTCTAGCTCAGAAAGTTTGGATGTCATCATTCAATAAAATCATTTACAATCATCTGTTAAATGCATGAGATTTTTGCACTAAGCTTGCAAACAGTAAAATTCTACTTTGAGAGTTACCCTTTGATTGCTGGAAATAAATTTTAACTGTATGCTCAATTTGAACAGAATTTTAAGTGTAAAATGGACTAAAGGCCGAAAGTATCAGTCATACTTGAGGTAATTTTGTTAAATCACAGGTACTGTGGATAGCATTTTTCAAGATATTTCAACAAGCATGTGTAACTTTTTTTTTAAGAAAGAAGATACCTGTTTTTGGTTAGTTAACAATTATAGTTTACATTTCATAGTACCTCAATATCTTCAAGTTCAAAGCTTTACTTTACATTTGCCTCAAAATGTCCAGATTTTTGTTTGTTTATTTGAGACACTCACTCAGTTACCCTTAGTGGAATACCATGGTATAGTATCTTACAGCAACCTCAAACCCTTCGGGCTCAAGCTATCCTCTTGCCTCATCCCCCAGAGCAGCTGGTACTACAGGCACCCACCACAACATGACCAGCTATTTTTCAGAGACCAGGGCTAGCTTTTGCTCAGGCTGCTCTGAGCTCAGGCAGTCCACCCACCTAGGTCTCCCAAGTTCTGGAATTACAGGTGTGAGCCACTGCACCTGGCAAAATGTTCAGATTATTCTCTCATCTTCAGTTTTCCCTTCCAAAAACTCAGGAATTAAAATACTATCTTCCTTCCCTCCATTCAGTGAAAAAAAAAAAAAGGACAAAACAAAACTGTCTAGGAATGCTTGTCCAGGATTTAGTACTTTTTTATAGGACAGTATAATATACTACATATTAAAATAGCAAATAACTTTGACATCTCTGGAATACACTCAGAAACTAGTTCTTCAGCTATTTTGATCTCTGCTAAGTCAATATGCTTCTCAGTCTATGCTAGAACACTATTATCAAGGTCCATTCCCATCTATGTCATGCTTGGGATTTAGCTGCCATCTCACAACTGGAAGTTTCAAACAACTAACATGTGAGGACAAATCTTTACACATTAAGTTCCAAGCCAGTTAAAAATTTCCAGAAAATTCACTTGTAATGGGGGTGCTTACCCTGACTCTTCTCCATGAGGACAACAGCCCCAGAGAGGAAAATGTGTAAAATCCTGCCTTTGTCTTGCCAGTTAAAATTGTGAGACAGAGAGTATTCCCAAACAGTTCTAAACATCATTGGCCACCACAAAGCATTTCTGTCAAAAATGTTTTCTCCACAAGCTCCAGCCTCTTACCCTGCTTCTGTGCTCTTTTCACTCTTCTCACCCCAACTGCTTGCCTCTGCTCTTCTCATTCTCATTCCCAGTCCGTGATACTTCCTTACAAGTATAAGTGCTCCACCTCTTCCTCCACCCCACCCCACCCTAACCCAACTAGACTTTGGGCTGGTTTTTGCTTATCTCGAAAGTTATAAGCAAGTTCTTCTCAACAAAAGATTGTACAGAATACTCTCAATGAACTATTATACTAAGAACTAGCGGCTCGGCACCTATAGCTCAACCGGCTAAGGCGCCAGCCACGTACACCTAAGGTGGCGGGTTCGAATCCCCAGCCCGGACCGCCAAACAACAATGACGGCTGCA
>NW_003852510.1:5020918-5026881 GCF_000181295.1 Otolemur garnettii
AAAAAAAAAGAAGAAATTTTTTTTCCACCTTTATCAATGTGTGCCCACCAACTATCAGCACTGGAAACATTTTTAATTTTTTTTTTTTTTTTAAAGACAGTCTCATGGGCAGTGCCTGTGGCTCAAAGGAGTAGGGCGCTGACCCCATATGCCGGAGGTGGTGGGTTCAAGCCCAGTCCCAGCCAAAAACTGCAAAAAAAAAAGACAGAGTCTCACTATGTTACCCTCCGTAGAGTGCTGTGGCGTCACAGCTTAAAGCAACCTCAAACTCTTGGGCTTAAGAGATTCTCTTGCCTCAGCCTCCCAAGTAACTGAGACTACTTTTTTTTGGTTGCAGTTGTCATTGCTGTTTGGCAGGCCCGGGCCAGGCTCAAACCCGCCAGCCTCCGTGTATATGGTTGGTGCCCTACTCACCGGACTACGAGTGCCGCACCATTTCTTTTAATCATTTTTGAAATTGTTCTTGGGGTTTTTTTGTTTGTTTGTTTGTTTTGGTTTTTTTTTGTTTGTTTTGGGGGGGTGAATTTTTTTTTTTTTTTTGAGATGGAATCTCACTGTCACCCGCAGTAGCGTGCTGGGGCATTATAGCTCACAGCAACCTCAAACTCTTGGCCTCAAGTGATTCTCTTGCCTTAGCCTCCTGAGTAGCTGGGACTACAGGCACCCACAACAATGCCTAACTATTCTTTTTTAATTATTTTTTATTTATAGAGACAAGATCTTGCTTTTGCTCAGTCTGGTCTCAAACCTTTAAGCTCAGGCAATCCACCCACCTTGGCTTCCCAGAGTGCTACGATTACAGGCATGCGCCACCACACCCTGTCTGTTCTTGTTTTTTAATTGTTGCTATAGCTACATTTCACTTATAGGATTCCATTTTGCAAGAAATCATCCAAAAGGAAGCACTGTTACTGTCCTAAGCAAGAAGATATAATCTTGAAATAATCATTTTACCCATTTTTTCCTCAGTTTTCTCGTCTGTGAAATAAAGAGAGGAACTAGATACATTTTTGTTGTTTGCCAGTTCTAAAACTATAAATCTATATAGCTTGACACATCAATGACAGTAACTACAAAAATAAAATAGGGGAAAAGAGTTTATATTCTCAAATCCAATGTATTTTAAGTCACTTTTGAGCCAACTTCTTAAATAGAAACTCTACACCTACTCATTAAAAAGTCAGAGCTAATCTTTTCCATTGGAAGAGTAAATGAAGTGATTTGATTTAAAGGCTGATGAAATTATCCAGACTATTGCTCCCTAGGACTCCAACTCCCCTCCAAGGCTGAAATTTCTGTTTTCTCCATTGGGTTAAAACAGCATATAGTTCACACTATTGATTTCATTCGTATTCCACATCCATTCCTATCCTGTATTAATAGAGTTCTGTATTTTTGTTTTTATTTGCTTGTTTTTTAGGTAGCCACCCAAACTCCAAGTACAGAAGGGCAACATAGTCTGAGTCAATCAGTACTTGGATTCTCTAAAATGGTAGAAATTTATAATGCTTACACTCTCCTTCTAGGCATATAAAAAAAATTACACTTTCCCACAGCCACCCCAGGTCCCTCCCATGCTCCAAGTTGAGCTGCACCATGTGACTGACTAGTTACAGCCATCAGCCTATAAGTGGAGTATAAGTATTAGTGATATGTGTCACTTCTAGGTTGAACATTTAATTATCAGCCCAAGTCCTTACAGTATTTACTGTTCCCCAGATTCAAACCCAGTATTATCTCTTTTTCAGCAAGAAAAGGAAGGTTTATTAACTATACACAACTTTGAGGTGTACCAGCTGCTTCCTGGAAATCTAAAATGTTGTGGTTTCAAGGCAGCCGCCTGCCTCCCAAAACATCAGGGTTTCAGGCAGCTGCCTGGCCCTCAGTTCTTGGAGTGCTCTGGGTCAAAAAAATGACCAGACACCCCAAAGTAAGGCAAACATGAAACAAAGTTTGAGAAAGAGAAAAATAGGTGTACAGAGTAAGAGTAAGGTATAGGCTTACAGAGCAAGATATTAGCCATAGACAATGAATGGGTCCCAATTGTCACAACAAGGAAAAGATAAGGAGGCCTAATATCATGTGAAGAGTACTGGTAAAGCCTCTCAGCCTAGGTTCTTGAGTAAGAAATGCACCTTTTTTTTTTTTAAGCTGAGACTTGAAAGTATTTTTCACTGTAGTGTGACCTAGGTTGTGCTCTATTAGAATATGCTAGACTATTGTAATTAATACATTTGAAAACCATTACAGTCTTGGAATAAACTGGCCCAGTCAAACTGTAGGTAAGGATTTGCAGTCTACGTTTGGGAGAGAGTTATCTCGTTCTTGCCAAGTGTGAATATATCAGTCTATAACTCAGATTGCCACTGGCAGCCATCTTGCAACTCCAGAACTAATCTTAAAGTCCACATATGAAGATGGCAAACAGAGATAGAAATACTCTTGAGGAGAGGATTGAACTGGTGGTCATGCCACTCATAAAGTCTATTCTTTCCTGGACTCCTAATTCTGCAGGAATTCTCCTAATTTTGTTTGGTTATTTATCCATAACACTATAAACAGAGATATATCTTGTATATTTTAATTTATTCTCAGTTCCTAACACAGATCTAGCTCAAGAAGCCCTCACAAATCTTGGATACATTAAAATTATCTGTATTAACAAGGGTAAGCCAGATTACATGGTGGCTCACACCTGTAATCCTAGCACTTAAAAAGAATGAGGTGGGAAGATCACTTGAGGCCAGGGGTTCAAGACCAGCCTGGGCAATATAGTGAGACCCATGTCTCTACAAAAAAAAATTAAAAATCAGCCATTGCACCCCAGCCTGGGTGAGAGAACAGAACTCTGTCTTTAAAAACAAGCACACACCAACACACACATATATACACATAATGGGGGAAAAGTAATTCTACTGAAACTGATCTTTTTACAGATGAAGAAGTTAAAACCCTGTTAAACATCATAAGATTTATCAAATTCAAATAGCCTTGTTATAGCAGAATGGGGGAGGGGTAGAACAACTAATAAGTCCTTCAACAAAAATGACCGTAGTTTCCTATTCAAGACAGATAAATATCAAGTCAATATGTTATCCTGGTAGTTTACAACTTTGAAGTTAAAACAAATATATTGTACTTACTAGCTATCTGACTGTAGACAAATTACTTAACTTCTCTGAGCTCTAGATTTTTCATCTGTAAAAAGAGATAATAACCTCCAGCTCATAGGGTTGTAAGGAATAAATGACTCAACATATAAATAGCACTCAGTTCAATGCCTAACACATAGTAAATATTGTATACATGGTAGCTCTATTAAATGATGTGTACTCATAGCTAAAATCATTTCTTATGCATTAGGATGGATCCTGTTCTTTATCATTCATTTGATTCAGACCAAGAGCCTTATTTTTCGTGAAATTATAGTGGACACCTATATAATTGTGTGCTTGGTATCCACCATTTTTATAGGAACTGCTCCTCCTGGTCCCAGACTTCTCTCATGATGGCAGCAAGAAGAGCCATCTTAACTACTGACTGTCCCTTAGCCATAGCTGAGAGATCAAGAAGAGGACATTGGCTCAGCACCTGTGGCTCAAGCGGCTAAGGCGCCAGCCACGTACACCCAAGGTGGCGGGTTTAAATCCGGCCTGGGCCCGCCAAACAACAATGACGGCTGCAACCAAAAAATAGCCGGGCGTTGTGGCGGGCGCCTGTGGTCCCAGCTATTTGGGAGGCTGAGGCAGGAGACTCGCTTGAGCCCAGGAGTGGGAGGTTGCTGTGAGCTGAGATGCCACGGCACTCTACCCAGGGGGACAGCTTGAGGCTCCTGTCTCAAAAAAAAAAAAAAGAAGAAGAAGAAGAGGACATCCAACCAAAGATGGACCAATGAAGCCATTTTTCCAGGATTTTCAGACTTGAAAAAAGAGGTCATCTGAAGCCTCACTTAGATATAAAATCTGGGAGATAATCATTGGACATTTTTTATCCAATGGGGAAATTCATTCTGCATTAGGGAATAATAACATCAGTGGACAGAGGGAAGCAGTGAAGACAGATAAAGTGTCATTGTTATAGTAGAATTCTCAATTCCAAATTTTTTGACCAGTAGCCAAATTTCTGCCTTTTCTTCTTCTTAGTTTTATCTCTTTCTAGGGTTTCCCTGTATCCTTCCAATATATTTTCCTATTTTGCCTAAGCTATTTCCAGGTGGTTTTCCAGTTGTAATTAATGCAATGATATGCATAACATAGCATGCTGTGCTAGTGTTATCATAAAGTGAAAAAATAAAAAGAGGGAAAATCCTTAGGTTCATTATCATAATTTATAACCTGGATGATACCACTAAGAATATGCTCATCAAATTTATGAATCAGCTGGGTGAGGTGGCACACTTAATCCAAGCACTCTGGGAGGATGAGGCAGGTGGATCTCCTGAGCTCAGGAGTTCAAGACCAGCCTGAGCAAAGTGAAACCCAGTCTCTACTAAAAATAGAAAAACTAGCTGGATGTTGTGGTGGTGGGTGCCTGTACTCCCAGCTACTCAGAGGCTGAGACAAGAGGATCACCTAAGAAGTTTGAGGTTTCTATGAGCAATGGCGCCATAGCACTCTACCCAGGGAAACTGAGTGAGACTCTGTCTTGGGAAAGAAAAAAAAAAGTCTATGACTCAACAACTATTTGTAAAATGCCAATTTTAAAGTAGGGTAAGGTAGCTGTAGCAGAGACTTTGTATTACCTCCCTATATCTTTTTTCTTATTCTTCCATAATAACAAATTCCTATTTCTGGATAGTCCTATTGCAACTCAGCTGAAACCCTACATTTCCTAGTCTCCCTTTTACTGGGTGTGACCACATGACAATTCTGGCTGTAGACATCTAAGCAGAAATATGGTGTGTTATTTACGGTGTACCATGGCATCTTAATTCATTAATAGGAAAGAGATATACCCTTAGTATCCCTTCTCTCTTTCCTTTACCTGGGACATGATATGATGACTAGTATCCTCACAGACATTTTGGACCACGAGGAGGAGAACCCTACCCTGAGGATAACATAATAGTGAATGAAAAAGAAATAAGTTGCTATTTTATTTAAGCCACTATTATTCAGGCTTTTTATATGTTATATGCCCTGAACCTACTCCTGATATTATTGATACAATTCCATTATAATTTGATAAATTATATTGCGTTTAGTTGGTATGTTAATGTTTTATAAAAAGAAACACATCCAAAAAGGATACTTTTTTTTTTTTTTTTTTTTTTTTTTGCAGTTTTTGGCAGTGGCCAGGTTTGAACCCACCACCTCCGGCACATGCCAAAAGGATGCTTAAAAAAAAAAGTTTTGGCTCAGCACCTGTAGCTCAAGCGGTTAGGGCACCACCACATACACCGGAGCTAGTGAGTTTGAATCCAGCCCAGACCCGCTAAACCATAACAACTACAACCAAAAAATAGCTTGGCGTTGTGGCAGGCACCTGTAGTCCTAGCTACTTGGGAGCCTGAGGCAAGAGAATCGCTTAAGCTCAAGAGTTTGAGGTTGCTGTGAGCTGTGATGCCAGAGCTCTCTACCCAGGGGGCGACAGCTTGAGGCTCTGTCTCAAAAATAATAATAATAAAATAAATAAAAGTTGTTTGGGGGTTTTTTTGAGACAGAGTCTCACTCTGTCGCCATGGATAGAGTGCCATGGCATCATAACTCACAGCAACCTCAAACTCCTGAGTTCAAGCAGTCCTCTTGTCTCAGCTTCCCGAGTAGCTGGGATTACAAGGGTGTGCCACAACACATGGCTAGTTTTTCTATTTTTACTAGAAACTGGGTCTCACTCTTGCTTAGGCTGGTCTCAAACTACTGAGCTCGGGCAATCCACTTACCTCAGTCTCCAAGAGAGCTGGGATTACAGGGATGAGATGCTGCACCCCACCCCAAAAAGGATCTCTTTTTCTTTTTTTTTTT
>NW_003852510.1:5027663-5039573 GCF_000181295.1 Otolemur garnettii
CCCGCCACAACGCCCAGCTATTTTTTGGTTGCAGCCGTCATTGTTGTTTGGCGGGCCCAGGCCGGATTTAAACCCGCCACCTTGGGTGTACGTGGCTGGCGCCTTAGCCACTTGAGCCACAGGCGCCAAGCCAGAATTAATTAATTTTCATTGCAATATAGTTGTCAATGGAATCAAGAAATTTATGACCTCTGGTTAGTCAGGATCTTCTACAGTTTCCATGAAAACAAGGCCATAGAAGTCCTAGTTCAGAATATAGATTCCTAACTATATTTGAATCCTGGCACTGCCTTTAGCTATGAGACCTTGAGAAACTTTTTGAACCTTTCTCTGTCTAATTTTTACTATTTATAAAATGGGAATAATAATATCATCTACATCATAGGGTTGTGATTATAAAATGTATTATTACATGTGATGCTCTTAGGAATAGAGACCAACATAAAGTGTTAGCTATTTATAGGTCTATAAAAGTGCTAAGTTACAGCAAGCCTTTGTGGACCCTACTGTTATCTGCTCTAATTCCAAAGTTAAGATAACATGAAAACAAAATCCAAGGAAGCAAAAGAAAGATGTTGATTGACAAGATTTCCTGAACCAAAGGCTGAATGTCATTTCAGATCTGCTGTACATGCCGTAATACAACTGTTGGTATTTAAAATGAGAAGTAAAAGTTCTAAAAACAACTCCCTATAAATTTTGCTGGTGTGATTTTACAAGTAGACTTGTAAACCCACATAGTTAGAAGTCAAGTGAGGCTAACCTGTATTTACTTCAAAGCTAATCATTTAGTTTAAAATACAAGGTGCCCCAAAAGCCGTGCATGAAGGCAGTCACCACACACAGGGAAAATGGGAAATTATACTAAAATATACCTTTATTTACAAAATATTCATTATGAAATTTTATAAAGAGGTGGCAAACACATAGAGAATATTTTGTAAATATTTTGTAATGAATATTTTGTAAACAAAGGTGCATTTAGCTACAATTTCCCCTTTTCCCTAGGTGTAGCGAGTGACTTCATGGGCATCTTTTGGGATACCCTATACAGTCCATCTTTTGGGCTTTTATACTCAAATGTCTAATGGATTTGGAGACCTTACAACTTACTTGATCTCTTTAAAGTTCAAGGTCCCAAGAATCACTGGACTTACCTCAAAGAAAGTAGGGACTTATTAAAAACCACAAGAACTGAAACGTACCTGGGAACTGAAACACAATCACATCCTGAGGCAACTAGACTCCTGCCCCTCCATGTCTCCCTCTCACTTGCGTTTCCATATTTCCCATGTCATTTCTGCTTTACTACTCTTCTCTCTCTCTCTCTCTCTCTTTTTTTTTTTTTTTTTTTTTTTTTGAGACAGAGTCTCAAGCTGTCTCCCTGGGTAGAGTGCTTCACAGCTCACAGCAACCTCAAACTCTTGGGCTCAAGCGATCCTCTTGCCTCAGTTTTTCTATTTCAGTAGAGACAAGGTCTCACTTTTGTTCAGGCTGGCCTCGAACTTGTGATCTCAAGCAATTCACCTGCCACGGCCTCCCAGGGTGCTAGAATTATAGGCATGAGCTACCTCGCCTGGCCACTGCTCTTCTCTTGATGCCAACTACTTCCATTCTGGTAGTATTTCTTCTTTTTTTTTTTTTTAAAGACAAAGTCTCACTTTGTTGCCCTCAGTAGAGTGCTGTGGCATCATAGCTCACAGCAACCTCAAACTCTTGGGCTCACATTTGAGCCTTGCCTCAGCCTCCTGAGTAGCTGAGACGTGTCTGCCACATGCTCAACTAATATTTTAGAGATGAGGGTCTTGCTCTTGATCGGGCCAGTCTCCAACTCATGAGCTTAGGCAATCCACCTGCCTCAGCCTCCCAGCCTGCAAGGGTAACAGGCATGAGCCCCTGCACCCCGCCCAGAGAAGGAAATCTTGCTGGGCCTGCGTATGTCTTTCTACTCTCCTATAACATAGCTCTCTGACCTTAAATCAGGTGTTACTTCTGTACCAAACTACCCCTTAAGCAGAGGCTATGAACATGGACACGGCAGCTCTTTAGTAGAGGGAGGAAATGGGCAGGCATCTTCGGTACCCTGGAGTACTCTTTCCCTTGCTTTCCCCTTCACTTTTCTGTATTCTCCTGGTCTCTCTAATGTTCACCCATACATCTTAGCATTATCTGATTCTGTTTTCAATACTTAGCAATTCAGTTTAGCATCAGTCTTCTTATTGGCTTTTGCAAATTCCCCAATGTGTTGTTTCCAATAATTGTTGGTCTTAGTTTTGTTTATGAAGTCAAGTGGGCTGCATTGGAGCTCATCTCCACATGGACCATGTGGCTTCTCACCACCTGACAGCCCCTACACCTCCCCTGACATTGGGCTGGTCACAAAATGAGCTCAGGAGAAATCATGAGTTACATAAGGGCTTCTTCTGTCTTCACATAGGAAAGACAGCTAATTTAAAAGCTAACCTCCAGACAAGCTTTGCAAAAGCCAGTGCTATCATGTGGGGAAACAAAGAGTTTATGGATGTCTGATAATAGTGGCAATGGAAATCATATATCTCTGAATTAACAAAGGAGACTAACAGAGAATTAACAGGGAAAAACAGAAAGTACATGGATATTTGATGGGCACTAATGTCTCTGCCACATGTGGAAGGTGGCCTGCACAACCATATTGTGCTATGGCCCCGTATGTAACAATTTATACAAGAAATAAACAGAATAGTGAAATGAATAGCAGAAGGTGAATTTCATAAATTGTGAGGAACTTGATAACTGGGGGAAAAAAGTGACTAAAGATGAATTTGGGGCTTGGATAAATGGTTATTTGATACCATAGATATAACTTATATGTAGTTGAGTGTAATTACATTTAAAATTCAGGTCCTCTGATCCAAAACTCAGTATTCTGTTTACTCTGACAGGCTCAATATTTTATTTACCAAAAAAAGCAAAATATCTTAACAAAGAATAATAGAATCAGATGGATTCACCATCATATCCTCAATGTCTGGTCCTTGGCCTATAGGAGATGTTCAATGAACAGTTATTGAATGAATGGTTGAAGAAAGTGAATTTTATTATAACAGAAAGGATTTAATTAAATAAAAAAGGTCTGTCTTTACATGTTAGTAGATCCTGCAGATAGTTTTTGAAGAAGTTTTTTTTGTTTTTTTGTTTTTGAGACGGCATCTCACTTTGTCGCCCTGGGTAGAGTGCTGTGGCATCCCAGCTCATAGCAACCTCTAACTCCTGGGCTTAGGCGATTCTCTTGCCTCAGCCTCCCGAGTAGCTGGGACTACAGGCGCCCGCCACAACGCTTGGCTATTTTCTGTTGCAGTTTGGCTGGGGCTAGGTTCGAACCCACCACCCTCAGTATATGGGACTGGTGCCCTACTCACTGAGCCACAGGCACCGCCCTCAAAGAAGTTTTCAAAGCTTTTAATAGCTATTTCAAAAATATTGTAGGAAATCTTGTACATACTATCTCCAAATTCCTAAATAATAGAAGAAATCCAGTTAACTTTGTCTTTCCTTTTATAGGAATATTCATTATCTTTAAAATAAAGCCCTGATAAAATAATCTATGTAATCCTTTCACTTTTAATATTCTGTCTGCCTCTAAGACAAAAATGCACTTGATTAGGTTGAGCACCTGTAACTCAGTGGTTAGAGTGCTGGCCTTATGCACCAGGGGTGTAAGGTTCAAGCATAGCCTGGGCCTGCTTAACCAAAAAAAAAAAAGTGCTTGATTAGTTTTCCTCCACAAATTACAATGAGTGCATTTGCTTGTTTCTCCCATGTGGATATGGCTGTGATTACCCTTTTTTTTTCTTTCTCACAAAATAGGGAGTGATCCAACAACTAAATCTAATATTTAAAACCTGAATTTTCTTGGAAAGTCTAAGACCTACGAACACCATAGGAATGAGTCTGAAATATTTATTTAAACTCTGGGTTATAGTTATGAATCCTCATGCCCTTGTAGTTAAAGTATCCTTGGCTGTATGTCATGGCTAATGTTCACCAATATGGCAAAATTCTGATTTATCAATGGTCCATTTTGATTGTCTAGGCCCATATAATATTATTTTAAATATTCAAAGAATATCTTTGTTCTCCATGAATTTAACTTAGTAAGAGAGGCTGACTGAAGCTCTGGGAAACAGATTTGAACCCAGATCGTTTTGATTTTGTGATGGGGAGTTTTTATCCTTCTTTCCCCATCTCCCACGCACCACTAACCTGGGTCGCTCCCCAAAAGGCCAGGTATATATTTTGCATTCCTCACAGTGAATCTAGAACTCTAGTGTCACATGCAGATAAAGTAAGACAAACTTTTACAGATAGAAATCACGTTGGGTGCATTTTTTTAAGGGCATTAGGCTTAAGTCAGTCATGTTCTGACGGTATAGCATAGACTATATAATGTCTAAAGGTCTTTTCTATATTATGACTCATAATTTTACACATAAACAGTTACAGAAAAATAAAAATTAGAAAAACGCACGGATGCTCATTAATTCTCTGCAGTTTAAGAGAAAGAATGTTACTTTCATTATGGTCAAAATGGAAATTGAACAAGGTACAGAAAGTCCTCAGTTAACATCATCAGTAGGTTTTGGGGAAACTATGATGTTAAGTGAAACAAAGTATAAGGACTTTGTTTTAAGTCCAAACCAACTTTACCATAGGCTAATTGATGTAACAAGAGTTAAGTTCCTATGGCATATTTCTGATAAAAAAAAAAAATTGCCAAATTCTAAGGCTCAAACCACTTCTAACATTAAACATTCAAATAAATGTGAACCATATATATATATTAAAAGATAAATAAAACAAGTAATATAATGATTTACCTAATTACGTCAGTTCAGAGTCCCAGGTGGCAGCAGCCTATTCTGGCAGCTCCAGGGGTCAAGGCCCTGGACTGGGCACCATTCCATCACAGGGCACGCTCAACACACACACACCCACACTCAGACTGGAACAATGTAGACACACTAGTTAACCTATGGACCCATGTTTGGGCTGTGGGAGGAAATTGGAGTACCCAGAGAAAACCCACACAGACATGGGGAAAACATGCAAACTCTCACACAGACAGTGGCCCCAGCTGGAAATTGATTTTTCTTCTCATTAACATTATAACAAAATGAAGCTAAATGAAATGAGGACCAGCTATACACCAAATTTCCCCTAATATCTCTGCAACATTCTCTAACTGCTAGAATGGTCTCCCAGGGCTTTCTAGGCACAGAGATCTACAAGGTACTGTGCGGCTTTACATTTCCCAGCTTCTATGGCAGTCAGGGTGGGACCAACCTCTAGCCAAGGAGAGGTGGGCAGAGTGATATAGGTCACTCCCAAGCCTGATTGTAAATGCCCCTTGGGAAACCTCCAGCTCTTTTTTCCTTTGCTTTTGTGATCTTGGAGGCTACATATTCCAAATGTTCCCGCTATAAGGTAGAGGTAGCCTGGATCTCTCAGAAGCGAGAACAACCCTATAGGCTATGACATGAGCAAGAAATACATCTTAGTAGGCCATGGCGGCTCATGCCTGTAGTCCCAGATAGTTGGGAGGCTGGAAGTTCAGGGGCTATAGTGTGCTATAGTGTGCTGTGACCACCCTTGTGAATAGCCACCATACTCCAGCCTGGGCAATATAGCAAGATTCTATCTCTAAAAAATGTAAAAATAAAAAATAAATATTGCATTAAGCCACAAGCATTAACCAGCTACTCTACCAACCAAAGGGATAATGGGGACTAAAATCCAGCCCCTAGTTTAGTCATTAAACCTTGTGCCCTAGGATAACCTTTTGCCCAACTGAGTGCCCTGAGCTGCATACCTCCAGAGGAAATGCCTTTCCTTTTCATCTTTTTGAGACAGACTCTCACTCTGTTGTCCTTAGAGGAGTGCTATGGCATCATAGCTCACAGCAACCTCAAACTCTTGGGCTCAAGTGATCCTCTTGCCTCAGCCTCCTGAGTAAGGTGGAACTCCAGGCGCCCATCACAACTCCAGGCTATTTTTAGAGACGGAGTCTCACTCTAGCTCAGGCTGGTCTAGAACTCCACCCACCTCAGCCTCCTAGAGTGCTAGGATTACAGGTGTGAGCCACTGTGCCTGTCCAGGAGATGCCTTTTCTAACTCACACACAGATGTCACAAGGGCTGACAGTAACACTGACTGTAATCCACCATCGGCTGATCACCCTATCTCCTATTTCCCCTTGGCAATCTCTCTAGAAAGCGCTTTCATACTAGTAGTCCTAAAGCATAGTTCTGATAATGCCATTTCCTGCACAGAAACCCTCAGAGGGACACCATGGCTTCATGTATTAAGTCCCAAATCCTTAACATGGTCTCTAAGAGCGTCCACAATTCACTGAGAAAAATTTATCACTGCAGCCTCCTGTCTTTGTCTTCTAACACCCATGAACATGGTGTGAGGCCAGGAGTTCCCTAACCCGACCCAACATAGCAGGTGTACCTTATCTCATGTTGACCTAGCTCATGGAGCCTCCACCTTCATGCACTCCCAGAATTTCCACAGCATGGAATTTCTTCAAGTTCTCCAGCCTTGTAGGGTCACTGTTTCCTTTAATATCCCAATTAAAAGGCTAAACTTCCATCCCATATAATATGAAGGCACCTCCATCTGGTTTATTTGAGGGCAAAAAGGTGTCTGTCTCACAATTTTTCCTAAGTTAGTTTACTCTGTAGCCTGTTCCTCCACTCTGGCTCTACAGCTTAGCAAGAATTCAGCTGTGTTCTCACCCCTAGTTGGACCCTACTGTGTGGAGGGTTTCAGTAGCACTCCGTGAAGGAACTGAGAGGCCAGGGAAGACCACAATATAAAATGCATTGACTGCTACTCTGTAGCTGCCAGGATTGCCAGATGAAACACAGCTGCCCATTACATTTGACTTTCAGATAAATAGTAAAATCATTTTTTAGTATGTCCCACATATTGCCTGGGACATACTTATGCTAAAAAATTATTTTTATTGGGCTGGGTGCCTATAGCTTACTGGTTAGAGCACCAGCCTTGGGGCTGGCAGGTTCAAACCTGGCCTAGGCCTGCTAAACAAACACAAACAAAAAAATACTACTTTTATTGCTAAATCTGGCAACCCTAGTAGTGGCCCCCTTTTGTTAAATTCTTGATATTTGGCTCACACTAAGGGGAGAAGCAGGGCCCTTCCTGCCAATGGATAATTCACCAAAAACGCTGCCATTTTAAATAACATTTCCTCCCTCAACAGCAATTTTTCCTTCCTGTAATTCATGTATTATAGTGGTTTCTACACAATAAACTTCTCATAAAACAAAATAAACTTCTTGCAGTCAAGAATCTTTTTATATTCTTTCATTGGTTGTCTGGATCTTGGAGGCATTTTTCCAGAGCTGACTATCTGCTTGCTACAGTGGCATTTCAGGAATTCAAAACCAGCAACAGGCCCAGAAATCTAAAAGCAGATAAAAGAGTCAGAAGAAAATGCCTTGGGCATGTATAATAGCAAATCCTAGCACTTTTTCTAACTTGCATAATGAGCCATGGATTTTATAATTTTGGCCTTGCACATATGTTTCCAAATATCTCTCCATATCTTCCAGGGAATACTTGGCTGGGTTTTACATGAGATGCATCAGACATTAGTGGGAACTCGGGTTTCCTCTAGAAGTCACTCTTCTAAGATAGCCTGATGGAGGAGCTACCCTAAAACAGAATAGGTAGTGACTGTGCCTGATGGGCATTATTTCACTATTTCAAACACATTTACATACCGTATGTAAAATGTGAAAGTAGCAAACTGGCCGAAAGTTAATGTCTTGTGAATCACACAGACTCACTGTCCAGTTTCTGCACGCTGTGCTTTCCTGATAGCTGAAAGATGGTAAATTAGATTATAAAGGTTAATTAAATACCGTAAAATGCATGTAGGATTAGAAACAAATGGCCTTGTTCTTCTTCTCATAGCACCCATGTTCCAGGTGCCAGAAGTCACTTAGGTACCCAGCATAACAATTGTTTCCAAAAGGAAGGAAATTAACGGTAACCATGCGGGTGCCCTGTCCTTTCCTGTGATGATAGTGTCAAGAGTGGGTGTGGTCTGGCTCCTTTAAACACTCATCTAGAGACAAGAAAAGTTTCTCAAATTAATTTGTGGAAATCTAAGCTTTCAGAAAACTTCAATTATTTCATTGAAAGTGTGTGTGGTATTTGTGTGTGTGTGTGTGTGTGTGTTCAGTAGTAGCATTTTTTTTTTTTTTTGCAGTTTTTGGCTGAGGTTGGGTTTGAACCCACCACCTCCAGTATATGGGCCCGACGCCCTACTCCTTTGAGCCACAGGCGCTGCCCTAGTAGCATTTTTTTTTTTTAAAGGACAGGAATTGATACTATCACTCAGACTAGAGTACAGTGCTCAATCAGCTCACTGCAACTTTGATCTCCTGAGCTCAAGTGATCTTTTGCCTCAGCCTCCCAAGTAGCTGGGATGACAGGCATGTGCTACCACGCCTGGCTAATTTTTTAGTTTTTTGTAAAGACACTATTTTGACCAGACTGGTCTTGAATTCCTGGCCTCATAGAGTCCTCCCACCTTGGCCTCCCAAAGTGCTGGGATTTCAGGCGTGAGCCAACACACCTAGCCAGTGACAGCATTTTTTAAAACAAGATAATATGCACACACAATAAAAAATTCAAAAGGTATATTCAAGTAGGTGGGAGGGAGTGAAGGAGATGGGTAAATTCATATCTAACAGGTACACTGCATGCTTTCTGGGTAAAGACTTAAATTTTTATCTTAAAATATACAACAGCAGAACGGCGCCTGTGCTCAGTGGGTAGGGCACTGGCCCCATCTACCGAGGGTGGTGGGTTCAAACCCAGCCCCAGCCAAATTGCAACAAAAAAATAGCCTCTATGGTTTATCTTACAAGGGTACAAGTGAATCTTTCTAAAAGTAGGATATAAATGTCTTAATATAATAACTAAGAAAATGACATGAAGGTTATGCTAATCAGTTTGATGAAAATATTTCAAATTATACATGAAAACACCACACTGTACCCCATGATTACATTAATGTACACAGCTATGATTTAATAAAAAAAAAAAAAAGAAAGAAAGAAAGGAAAAAAATAGCTGGGCATTGTGGTGGGTGCCTGTAGTCCCAGCTACTCGGGAGGCCAAAGCAAGAGAATCACCTAAACCCAGGAGTTAGAGGTTGCTGTGAGCTGTGTGACACCACGGCACTCTACCGAGGGTGATAACATGAGACTCTGTCCCTACAAAAAAAAAAAAATATATATATATATATATATACACACACACAACAGCAAACTATGTAACCAAAACGTGTGTACCCCTGTAATATTCTGAATTTTTTTTTAAGTTATAAAGGGAAAAGTAAATCTCCCTTCCATATTGTCTCCCAGTTCTCCAAGGCACTAGTATAACCAATTTGTGCATTTGTCTGGATATATTCTCTGTCTATACAAGCATGCTCTTATGTAATGTCCTAAAACATATTTATATATATACATAAAACATATACTATTATACGCATTGCTTTTTCAATTTCTTCTTACATATTTTATTTCAAAATTACCATGTAAATAAAATAAAAATATATGATCTTTTTTTTATTTAACAATATGTCTTTGAAAGCATTCCATATTAGTGCATAATATTCATAATTTATACTATACGGTTATATAACTAACCAATCCTGATATTGATGGATTTTTATTCTTGCAATAGTAGAATCTTTTGCAATTGTTTCACCCTTTTAGAAAGATGGATTTATGTATCACTAAGATATTCAACTGTTATTTATTGAACACATACTAGGTCTAATATAGTATGCCTAGCCCCTGTAAACAATAATGAAACTAAGTATATTCCTACATAACTCCTCAACTCCAAATTGTTTGGTTATTTTTCATGTGTGTGCTATGGGATTTGTATTGTCTATTCCACTTTTGCAACTAAAGAAAATCTTGGCCAGGTGCAGTGGCTCATGCATATAATCCCAACACTTTGGGAGGGAGAGGTGGAAGGATCACTTGAGGCCTGGAGTTTGAGAACAGCATGGTCAATATAGTGAGACATTGTCTCTACAGAATGTTTTCTTAAATTATTCAACCATGATGATATGCACCTGTAGTCTCAGCAAGCTGGGAGGCTGAGGAGGGAGGATTGTCTGAGCCCTGGCATTTGAGGCTCCACTAAGCTATGATTGGGCCACTGTACCCTACCCTAGGCCACAGAGCAAAACCCTGTCTCAAAAAAATCCACAAATCTTCCTCCCAATTTTCTCTACTATGGCAAAATTAGAATTCCATGATGCTGTGCTGAGCGCAGTGGCTCACGCCTTTAATCCTAGCACTCTGGGAGGCTGAGGCAGGTGGATTCCCTGAGCTCACGAGTTTGAGACCAGCCTGAGCAAAAGCAAGACCCCGCCTCTAAAAATAGCTGGGCATTGTGGCAGGCACCTGTAATCCCACTACTTGAGAGGATGAGGCAAGAGAATCACTTGAGCCCAGGAGCCCAGTGAGCTATGACAACATGGCACTCTACTGGGGGCGACAAAGTGAGACTCTGTCTCAAAACAAACAAACAAACAAACAAAAGAATTCCTTGATACTGAATCTTTATCACTTTAGGAACTACATATCAATTTTCTTTGCAAAGATACACCTGTACTTAACAATAGAATCACAGAATTTCACAGGTAGAGAAGAACTTTATGATCATAGAAACTGGCCTCTTCATTTTATCAATGAGGAATATAAACCCATAGTCATGTTCTGGCTTGTTTTTCTGACACAAAGTTGGTTCAAACTACCTCCCCATCTCCTATTTAAAAATCAAAACTGTGACTTTCACTTGTAGCCATGATGAAATAACAGGAAGCTGATTTACCTTCTACCTTAACCAACTGAAAAAAGGATGAAATATGTAGACAATGGTTTTTGGAGGTTGGACAACACACAACCCAGAGATGATGATCTCTCCAAGAAGAGAAACAAATAAGGTAAACCTGTAATTGTCTCCAGTTTACTTGGAGAGTGAAGTACCTGGAAAGTACTGTACTGTACTGTACCTGAAAAGGCTCCAGGCTACACCACAGGCAAGGGAAACCCCCCCCCAAACCTGGCAGTTTTCTTGAGTTGAAGAGACAAAGGTTCAGGGAGGCCTAGGCCTGAATTTGCAGGTAACAGGCATTCAACAACTGTTGTTAACTGTGCCTGTTACCAGCTTGAACTTGGAGAGAGTGTTGGAGATTTGCACAGGTTTCCCCTTCAGTCTTCAGCTGAGTAACTACAAGCACACATGTGTGAGGAAAGTACCTGAGACCAGAGATAAAGAAAGTTGATTGGAAAAATTACTGCCAATCATACAGGAATGGAAATAGTCCACATTATGGACAGCCTAAATGGGAAAATGTGATATACTGGGCATTAGGCTGAGGGGTCAGAAAGGTATGGCCTCAGAAAGAGGCCAAATTAGCCCTAGACCAAAGGTTGCTCTGCTTCTTCCGAAGTTTAAATGCAAGCCTCAGAAGAGTCAAACTGTTTCCAAATAACTTAAATTATATACCAAAACATAACTCAAAAATGCATATTGAAAGGAATATAAAAACACGAACAAAAACTCAGTCTCCAACAATGTGAAATTCATGATATTTGAAATCCAATAAAAAATTACTAGGTATACAAACAATGAGTAAAGTATGACTCATACTAAGGAAAAAAATGAATCAATAGAAACAGAGCCAGGCTCAATGCCTATAGCTCAAGCAACTAAGGCACCAGCCACATAAACCAGAGTTTGAGAGTTCAAATTCAGCCTGGGCCTGCCAAACAAGGACAACTACAACCAAAAAAAAAAAAAAAAAAA
>NW_003852510.1:5039710-5049080 GCF_000181295.1 Otolemur garnettii
AAAAAAAAAAAAAAAGGAACAGATCCAGATATTCCACAAGTGATAAAATTAGTAGACAAAAACATTAAAACAGCAATTATAACTATGCTCCGTATGTTCAAGGAAGTAGAGGAAGATGTGAGCGTGTTAAGGGGAAAAAAAGGTATTTTTTCTTTTATTTTTCAAAAAGATCCAAGTTTAACTTCTTAAGATGAAAACTCTAATAAATGTGGCTCGGTGCCTGTGGCTCAAGCGGCTAAGGCACCAGCCACATACACCTAAGGTGGTGGGTTCAAATCCAGCCAGGAACCACCAAACAACAATGACAGCTGCAACCAAAAAATAGCCGGGCGTTGTGGCAGGCGCCTGTGGTCCCAGCTACTCAGGAGGCAGAGGCAGGAGACTCGCTTGAGCCCAGGAGTTGAAGGTTGCTGTAAGCTGTGAAGCCACAGCACTCTACTCAGGGGGACAGCTTGAGGCTCTGTCTCAAAAAAAAAAAAAGAAAAGAAAAGAAAAGAAAACTATAATAAATGAGATGAAAACTCAGAATTATGATGGGCATTATAATTTTTGTCTTTTTTTATCATTAACTTCACACAAATGACAAAAATTATATTTTTCATTGGACCTAAAATGTGTCCTTTTTATATAAAAACCTCAAAGCCACGTGTAAATGTGCATAAAACTATCAATATAGAGTACGGTTTGCATAGTAAAAATACATTGGCTGCACTTGCTATTGGTATTTACAAAGAATAGAAGCAGCATACAGCACTTTTCTGTATGCAAAACATGGTAAGCCAAGCAAAGTTTCTATTCAGAAGAGTTTAAAGTCCAGTGAAAAATACAACATCGGGGTCTGTATGCATGCATAAATTAAAGAAAAAATATTTTTATATGCACTACTCAGGATACAGAAAAAGGTAGTGATTTTTAAACTCTTTGCAGGATCAATGACGGAGGTACCCCCAACAATTTGTAAAAAAGCTGCAGTCACGACTCTAACCTAAGAACTGTAGGGAAGGAGAAGGGGACAATCAAGGAGGAAACAGAACTAGGACGAAAAAAGAAACTCTTAGGAAAAGTAGGAACATTTGAGAATGTGAGGATTATGGTTTATGAGTATATAACTCTGACAGACGCCGAGAAGGTGCTAATAGGAAAATGCAGTTAAATTCAACCAGCCGTTGCTGAATGTTTGTTACCTGCAAGACACTGTAAGAAATGAAACTCTATCCCTTCATTCAGAAGCACAAAATGTGACGTAAGAAATGGATCCTGGCGCCTGTGGCTCAAAGGAGTAGGGTGCTGGCCCCATATACCAGAGGTGGCGAGTTCAAATGCGGCCCTGGCCAAAAACTGCAAAAAAAAAAAAAAAAAGAAATGGATCCAGATACATAAATACCTGTAAGTCACACTGATAGCTGTGACAATGAAGACGTAACAGCTAAAGAATATAGAGGAGTGAAATAACCCGATTTAGGGTAGTTAAACAAGAGAAGACTTTACATAAAAGATAACATTTGATTCCAGCAAAAAAAAAAAAAAAAAAAAAGGACAAAAAAGGAATAAAAAATTAAAAAGAGACAGCACCCATAGCTCAGTGGGTAGAGTGTCAGCTATAAACACCAAAGCTGGTGGGTTCGAACCTGGCCTGGACCAGCTAAAACAACTATGACAACTGCAACAAAAAAAATAGCTGAACATTGTGGCAGGTGCCTGTAGTCCCAGCTACTTGGGAGGCTGAGGAAAGAAAATCACTTAAGTCCAAGATTTGAGGTTGCTGTGAGCTGTGATGCCAGAGCACTGTACCAAGGGCAACAGCTTGAGACTCTGTCTCAAAAAAAAATTAAAAAGAAAAAACATATAACATTTGAACTGTGTCCCAAAAGACAAAAACTATTTTTTACTAAATATAAAAGAGGACTGTATGGTTATTCTCCATTGAATTCTTTCCTCCCTCACACAATCATTCATTCTCTGCCTCTGTTCATCTTGCTTTGTAACCAACAGGCCGCCTTACCTGACCACACTTAGTGGTTGGCTGGTTTCTAGTTGAGTTTGGCCATTGCAAGACACTGACTAGAGATTAGAGGTCAGGAAGTTGGGGACTTTTTTTTTACTGTCCCCTCTATCCTTCGGCACTGCAGTTTTGGCAGTGGCTGCAGCTCTCTCTGCCTACAACTCCTACACATGGCCAAGGCCCCCTCACCTGTGCCTCCAACTCTCTCTGAGCTGTGGTAACTATTTCACCCCCTTGGTCCTTTGGGCCTAGGGAAGGTGAGAGCACCCACTTTGTTAGTCTCTGGGTGCCTCTACCACTCTGTGGTTTCCCTGTACTCTGACCATGTTTCTGTAGATGGTTTAAGCCTTTTCACTTAAACCATCTGAGTTGAACCCAGTCCTAGACAAAGAGTGCACAAGACAAGAAGGAACACATGATTGGAAACCACAGCTGCACTCTGGGTAACATCAGAGGGGTCAGAGGGGTGAGAACCTAGGATATAAAAGAATGGTTGCAGAGAATTGAAGCCAGACTGTGAGGGCCTCACCAAAGAATTTGCACTTTATTTTTGGATAAGAAAAATCCAACGGTGGTTATTGAGTGGGTATCATCAGAACTGTGTTCTAGAAAGATCTCTACTAGCATGTGAAAGATAGAATGAAAGCAGGGAAGCCAGGTAAGAGGTTATTACAATACAGTCCTGAAATGGGACTTTGGTTGGTACTAGGGAAAATAGATTTTTAAATGGATCATTAAAAAAAAAAAATCTATAGGGTATAGCAAATAAGTAAATTGAGGGGCAAAGCAGAAGGTAATTTTAAAAATGATTCCCAAGCTCTCCAGCTTGGGAGCATGGGAAGATGGTGACACTATAAATAGAGAAAGAAGGTTCTTAGAGGGCACTGTCTGTGGCTCCGCAGGTAGGGTGCCAGCCCCATATACCAAGGGTGGCAGGTTGGAACCCAGCCCTGGCCAGCTAAAACAGCAGTGGCAACTGCAACAAATAAACAGCCAGGCATTGTGGCGGGCGCCTGTGGTCCCAGCTACTTGGGAGGCTGAGGCAAGAGAATCGCTTAAGTCAAAAAGTTGAAGGTTACTGTGAGCTGTGATGCCACAGCACTCTACTAAGGGTGACAGTGAAACTGTCTCAAAAAAAAAAAAAAAAAGAAGACGACGTTCTTAGAATTGGGAACTGATGAATTGGAATTGGGGGTGGCACCTGTGGCTCAAAGGAGTAGGGTACCAGCCCCATATACCGGAGGTGGCGGGTTCAAACCTAGCCCTGGCCAAAAACTGCAAAAAAAAAAGATTTGAACTGGACCATGCTGAAATAAGATGCTGCGGAGTATTCAGCCTGAAATGGTCAGCAAAGAGGTAGAAATTTGGGTCTATGTGCTAGGAATGAAGTAAGGCCTGAAGATTAAAAAGTGGATATTCTAGAGCTGTGGTTCTCATTCTTATTGGGAATCATCTGAGGAGCATTTAACAAAATAGATGCCAAGGCCCAACTCCAGATCAATTAGATAAGATTTCTGGGTAATGCCAGAAATCAGTCATAATTGGTATGCATTTAATAAAATTTAATGGGATTTAATCTGGGTTTGTATTTTCAAAGAGTTTTCTCTGTAACACTTAGATGCATCCAGGTTAAGAAGCACTAATCCTAAGCAAAACAGAAGCAACTAAGAATGAACATTCGGGGATACCAGTATTTAAAAGAAGGCACTGGTTGGTACAGTAGTTTGTTCCTATAATCATAGCACTCCAGGAGATCTAGGCAAGAGGATCTCTTGAGCTCAGGAGTTCCAGATCTGCCTGAAGCAAGAGCAAGACCCCACCTCTACTAAACAGAGAAAAATTAAGTAAGTATTGTGGCAGGTGGCTGTAGTCTCAGCTACTCGGGAGGCTAAAGCAGGAGGATTGCTTGAACCGAGGAGTTTGAAGTTGCTGTGAGCTACGCTGAGGACATGAGTGCAAAAGAGTGCACAGAGTGCACAGAGTGCAGAGTGAGACTCTTGTTTAAAAAAAACAAAAATTAAATTAAATTGAAAAATAAAAGAAGGTACTAACAGGAAGATGACAGAGAACACAAATAATAAAGAGTGGCAGACAGGTCAGATTGGCACACACTCTGAGAGCCAAGGCAGATGGATTGCTTGAGCTTAGGAGTTCAAGACCTCCCCCATCTCTATTAAAAATAGAAAAACTAGCTGGTCACCATGGTGGGCACCTGTAGTCCCAGCTACTTGGGAGGCTGAGGCAAGAGGACCACCTGAACCCAAGAGTTTGAGGTTGCTATGAGCTATGATGTCACAGCACTCTACCGAGGTTGACAAAGTGAGACTCTATCTCAAAAAAAAAAAAAAAAAAACAGAAAGAAAAGAGTGGCAGATAAAGGTAGAAAGGAGAATTTTTTTTTTCTTTTGAGACAGAGTCTCAAGCTGTCACCCTGGATAGATTGCTGTGGCATCATAGCTCACAGCAACCTCCAACTCTTGGGCTCAAGCAATCCTCTTGCCTCACTTTTTCTGTTTTGAGTAGAGATTGGGTCTCACTTTTTCTCAGGCTGGTCTCAAACTTGTGAGCTCAAGCAATCCACCTGCCTCAGCCTCCCAGAGTGCTACTTTTACAGACATGAGCCACCATGCCCAGAAAGGAGAATTTTATCCAAGGAGTGGATGCCACGGAGAGGTAGAAGAGGACTAAGAGTCTCCCACATTTGTTAAGTAGGAGGTCATCACTGATCGCTAGGAAAGCAGTTTAGTAGCTGCAGAAGCCAGAGTGTACACTACTTTCTAAAGAAGATTGATGCCATAGGTGGGAGAAAACAGCCAGCAACTTACAAAGAAAAAGGAGATGGAGAGAAAGTGTTGCTGAATTTTAAGGTAAAGCATATTAGTTGACTAAGGGGAAGAAAACTTTAAAGAAAGAGATGATGAAAATACACAGTAAAGAAGTTGTTACTGGAAGAGCAGGGCCCTGGGGAAGCCAGGAGTGGGTGGCGTCCAGATTATCAGTGAAGCAGTCAGTCTAGGAGAGGAGTACCAAAAAGATAAGCTTAAAAACTGAGGAAGTCCAAGCCGTTCTTTTCATAATGCGATGGAGCGTGGATGATTGGTGAGAGCAAAGGAGGTAGAAAGAAAAGGGAAAGAGGCACAGAACACTTCTTGAGAGCTTTCCATGTGCTAAGCACCATGGTGAAATTCTACCAAGTTACCTCACTCGGTAAGTAACTGTGCTTTTCAAGGAAAGATGTTGTCAGATGGAATAAGAAGCAAAAATTAGGCCCATTCTGCCCAATTTCAGCCATCTCCTCTGGTACCATTACTAATTAATGACCCTTTAAAGCTTGGCTTGCAGTTTGTTTTAAGTTAAGTGCTCATTTCTAGCTGAATAGGAAAAGATTTTAGTTATGATAATATAGTTTAAAGGGTAGAGCTGCAGAAGATCATTTAAGAAAAAGAAAAACCTATTACTGAGAACACTCCATTACTGAGGGCAAGGTGAGATGGAGCTTCAAAAAGATAGTATTTAATAGTCTAAGTTAATGGCAATCAATAAATACTTAGAAAGTAGATTTAACCTGCATTTTTTTTGAGACAGTCTCACTTTGTCACCCACTGTAGAGTACTGTAGCATCATAACTCACAGCAACCTCCAACTCTTGGAGTCAAGAGACTATCTAGCTTCAACCTCCTGAGGTTGAACTACAGCTATAGGCACCCAGCTATTTTTTGACCTGGTCTGGCTCAGGCTGGTCTCGAACCTGTGAGCTCAGGTAATCTACCTGCCTCAGTCTCCCAGAGTCCCTGGATTACAGGAGTGAGCCACGGTGCCTGGCCTTAACTTGCATACTTTTAAGTTGCTCTTTTAGATGTAAAAAATGTTAATTTTAGATCACAAATCCATCTGGGGCTAGGACAGTACCACCCCTTTTCACGAAGCCTGGGCCACTATGTAGGCTCAGTGGCTGTCAGCTGAGGACTGAGTCACCTACATGGCCTGACGCTCCCATAATGTCTATGCCATGTGGTATAGACAAGCAGAACAGCAAACTAGAGGGCTTCCAATTGTCCAGATGGCACATGGGAAACTTGTGACATCAGCTGTCCTTTTTTCTGGGAAACACTTTCTAAAATTGGGCTTGGTAAATTCAGAAGTAGCTGCCAAGAGTTTCCTTCATCACCATCCAAGCTAACCAAGTTGGGAGTGGCAGTAGCTGTAAGGAAAGGCAGGAAACCTGACCCTGCCTGAATGTGCCTTTAAGGGACTTCAAATGGATGATTCTTCAGGCTGAAATCCCGTGGTAATAGAAATGGAGGTGAGCTTGCAGAAGGCTGGGAGAGGTTTAGATGACTTCTGGGTAGCATCCCTACCTGGCCCTCCATAGCTTGAATCCTGAGCTGCTATAAATTGTCTCCAAAGCTGCCATTAGACCCCTTGGCACAGGCTGCCGAGCTATCCCTCTAAAAGACTGTATCGTTCTATTTCTAGCCCATTTATTATTTATGGCTAGCCTATTGTTATGGTTTGAATGTGTCTCCCCCAAAATTCATGTTGAAACTTAATCCCTATTGTGGTGGTAGTCAGAGGTGGAGCCTTTTAGGAAGTGATTAAGCCATAAGGGTAGAGCCCTCCTGGATGGATTATTGCCTATAAAAAGGCTGGAGGGAAGTGTCCCAGGCTCTTCTGTCCTTTCATCTTCCTCCCACATTTACCCCTTATGCAAAGAAGCACTCATCAGACACTGAATGCCAGCACCTTGATCTTGGACCTCTCAGACTCCAGAACTATGAGAAATAAATCCCAATTGTTTATAAATTCCCCAGCATGTGGCATTTTGTTACAGCCACACAGACACTTACTTACAGAAAACAGATTTGAGATGATCCAGCCTCCCTTTCTTGAAGCCAGCATGCAACCTTTAAGCTCTATGAAGACCGGATCCTGGTTTATCTCACTCAATGACTACGATCTCAGCTCTGAGCACTGAGCCCGGCATGTGAGGTAGTCAGTACTCACAAGGTATTTATCGAATATTTGAATTCTGCTTATATGATGTTGCTTTCTTACGATTCTTGTGATGTTATTTTTATTTGTTTAAAAACTTCCTTGGCTCAGGCAGTGCCTGTGGCTCAAAAGGGTAGGGTGCCGGCTCCATATGCCGGAGGTGGTGGGTTCAAACCCAGCCCCGGCCAAAAAAAAAAACTTTCTTGGCTCAGTGCTGTTGCTCAGTGGCTAGGGCATCAGCCACATACACTGGGGCTGGTGGGTTCAAACCCGGCCTGGGCCTGCTAAACAACAATGACAACTACAACAAAAAAATAGCCAGGCATTGCGGCGGGCACCTGTAGTCCCAGCTACTTGGAAGGCTGAGGCAGGAGAATTGCTTAAGCCCAAAAGTTTGAGGTAGCTATGAGCTGTGATGCCACAGTACTCTCCTGAGGGTGACATAAGACTCTGCCTCAAAAAAACAAAATAAAATAAAAACTTTCTTGTACTGGCCTGAGCAAGAGCAAGCCCCCATCTCTACTAAAAATAGGAAAATCAGCAGGGGACTGTGGTGCATGCCTATAGCCACAGCTGCATGAGAGGCTGAGGCAAGAGTATCTCCTGAGCCCAAGAGTTTGAAGTTGCTATGAGCTATGATGATGCTACAGCACTCTACCCAGGGCAACAGAGTGAGACTCTGTCTCAAACAAACAATCAAGACAAAAAATTTTCTTGTAAAGTTTTTTTTATGTGTTTAAAAGTATTGCCATATTTGTTCATGATTTTTTTTGAGACATGGTCTCACTATGTTGCCCAGGCTGGTCTCAAACTCCTGGACACAATCCATTCTCCCTCTGCAGCCTCCTGAGTAGCTGAGATAACATGCTACCATGCCTGCCCAGCTCTTTTTCATTATTCTTTACATGGACTAATCAAAGGAAAATGTTGATACAATAAGGAAGAATCATTAAGTAGACATGTAAATGTTTCTCCAATCTCTTATTTTATTTTATTTTACTGAGACAGGTCTCAGTCTGGCTCAGGCTGGTCTTGAATCTGTGAGCTCAGGCAGTCCACCGACTTGGCTTTTCAGAGTTATAGGAGTGAGCTACAGGCTGGACAGTGGACTTATTTTACCTATAGTGTTCTAACAGTAGTGCCCCGAGGAGGTATTAATCTGAAACCTTAGGACTTTCATTCCTCTGTTTCTGAAATAAATAACTTTAGGTGAAATTGTTATGGCTTGAAGGCTATAAGGGGAAACATCACTAGGCATTTAGGCATTTATTTACTGTGTTTCTTTTTTTAAAGTTTTTTTTTTTTTAATTGTTTGGGATTCATTGAGGGCACAAAGAATTAGGTTACACAAATTGCATTTGTCAGGGACCTCTTATAATTGTGTCCCACCCCCAAGAGGTGTTTACCCTCCATTTCCCTCCTAGAGTCTTACTTGTTCATCTTTCATCCTGGGAAGGTAGATAAAAAGCAAACATTTTCATTTCATCTTTATTCTAATGGTTTGAATGACAAAATTACTACTAGAACCCACACCTTTGGCTCTATTGCACATCTCATCCTGCTTAACCTTTAGGCACTGGCCCTCCGTTCTCGGTGGCTGAGATCATGGAAGATCCGCTTGAAACAAACATCAGCTATCTCTTAACCTCTTTCTTAGCCGCTCCCCTTCTTAATTCGTGATCATAGCAGCTTGATGGAGTGACTGCTCAACTATAGTAATAAGAATAGTAAGGTAGTTTTATATAGGATTTTTTGTGCATTTAGCTCTATTACAAAATGCTTTGCCAGCTTAAGCGTTGTAGAATTACAGTGCAGCGTTACTGAATTAAATAATAAGTAGCAGCTGATACTAATAATTAGCTTAATTTATGGCCTCCCAGAACTGTCACAGCTGAGGCGGCTCTCCCCCACCCTCATCTCTCTCTTTTCCTTCTCCCTCCTCCTTTGGCACCAGCAACCAAGGGGAGTGCTGCGATTGCCATATGACTCATCACAGAATCAAGTCACTTCTCATACTCTGTGGCTTTATAACCTTATGAGATCAAGAATTCCCAACCTTTCTGAAGTTGCATCACCTCATCATTGTTTAATTTCACAACTGCTTCTGATGTCATGCACTTGGGGGGAAGAGCACACCAGGATAGAGTCAAATCTCTTGAGAACTTGCAATAGCCTCGAAAAGTTTCTTGCTTTTTACAAAATCGAGGTTGACGATTATACTTTACAATTATGGTAACCTTGTACAGAGGGTCCTCCTCTCCACTTAAGCCAAAGGATTGATTAGAAATCAAACACGTCGGCTCGGCGCCTATAGCTCAACCGGCTAAGGCGCCAGCCACGTACACCTAAGGTGGTGGGTTCGAATCCCCAGCCCGG
>NW_003852510.1:5049278-5069309 GCF_000181295.1 Otolemur garnettii
AAAAAAAAAAAAGAAATCAAACACATCAAGGCCATACTGAGGTCACATGGTAGAAATTGGGAATGACTTTTTCCATTGCCTACAAATGGTGGCTTTTCCATGGACATCTGACCTCACTGATAGTTGGACAGAGTTCAAGAATATTATTTCATAAACCTGATCTTAAACCCATGCAGCTTGACTTTAACACAGATTGTCCATTTTATCACACTTATTAATCACTTGCGTCCCCATTTACTGACTTTTAGCCCCCATTCTGGAACCAGAATATGAACTTTTCCTACAATCCTACCTGATGACCAAAGCTGCACCTTCTAGAAGATGCACTCTTGGGAGCCACAGGGAGTTTGGACGTAGAGGCTTTTTATATTATCTGCTGTAGGATGTAGGATAATTGTCAGGGTGTCCTCTATGGTCTGACAACACTGCCAATTTAGAATGAAATGTATGTCAGTAACATTCCAAGCCGGGGCAGGGGCCCAGAGCAGGAAGCAGCAGTAACATTTTATGCATCTTTTATTATTGCATAAAAGTGATTAACTGACAATTTATTACTATGTTAAGACATCAAAACAATTAAAATGAACATTAAAAACTTAACATTGCCAGGCTTTTCCGGCTACCAGAGAATAACTGATATATCCATCTTCTTCCCTCTCACATGAAACTCCTCACAGGAGCTCACCTTTTTCTCTACTACCTCCCTACCTAAAGGTGACAGAGGGACACAGGTCTGAGTCCCATTAAGCTTGCAGGGTGTTTTGTTTTGTTTTGTTTCTTGTCAGGGGAAGACATTTCTTAGTTTTCCTGAAGAGGAGCTTGTCCACTCTGGAAAAAAAAAAAGAAATCAGTGCTGTTTAACTGTGGCCCAAACCAAGAGATATTTCCAGTTCCTGCCTGAGTCTACCACCACCATGTAGTTCTGATTTTATTGGGCTGATTCTAAAATCAGGTTTATAATGTTGTAGTTTGCTCCATCTCTCTTTATCAAAACAGAAGCCTTCCTTCTGTTTTGCAATTGTCTTTGCATTCCCACTGCCCTAGAATATCTGCTACAGAAATAATTAATTGTGGAAAAGCATGCCACACAAAGAGCACTGGAAATTGCCTTCTGCAAAACGTTCTTTTGTTTTACCCTATGCTTTCTGGAACAAATCAGGCCTTTTAGATTTATTTTATTTAATTAATTAGTTTATTTATTTATTGAGGCAGAATCTCACTCTATTGCCCTGGGTTGACTGCTGGGGCCTCATCATAGCTCATAGCAACTTCAAACTCCTGGGCTCAAGAAATCCTCCTCTGGCCAGGTGCATGGCTCATACCTGTGATCTCAGCACTCTGGGAGGCTGAGGCAGGTGGATTGCCCTGAGTTCACAGGTTCAAGACCAGCTTAAGCAAGAGCGAGACTTTGCCTCTAAAAATAGCTGGACATTGTGGTGGGCACCTGTAGTCCCAGCTACTTGGGAGGCTTAGGCAAGAGGACTGCTTGTGCCCAAGAGTCTGAAGTTGCTGTGAGCTATAACGCCACAACCCTCTACCAAGGGTGACAAAGTGAGACTGTCTCAAAATAAATAAATAAATAAATAAATCCTCCTCCCTCACCCTCCCAAGTAGCCAAGACTATAGGCACCCACCACCACTTGGGGCTAGTTTCTCTATTTTTAGTAGAGATGGGGTCTCACTGTTGCTCAGGCTGTTCTTGAACTCTTGAGCTCAAGCAATCCACCTGACTTGGCCTCCCACAGTGCTAGGATTGCAGATGTGAGCCAAGGCACCAGCTGCCTTTTAGATTCTTAAATCAAAATGTGTCCCAAATCTCTTTATGGGATTCAGACAACAAGCAACGTCTGACAAATGTGAGTTGGAATACCTGTAACACTACTTAGTTGATGCCAGGTTCTCTGAGCCTCTATTATCATCTATACCGCACAGCCAAGTCCAGTGAGAGCAGTTAGAATTCCTACCCCATTGTTGCTATTTATTTCCATTTCCTGATTATGGTGATTATCAGCCAGAATTTTATTGCCTACAGTATTTGCCACATGTAGCAACTAGTTTGATTATAATGACGGGAGTCGGTAGAAAATAATTTTTTGGAAATGATCAGACTATCTCTGAAATTTTCTGAGCTCATCTCAGAGGGTGTGTCTGAGGAAGTAGACAAAGACCAGGGTTCCCAGACCTTAGGGAGCCTTTGGACTCCTCACCTTCCACTTACCCAGTGACCTCCCTGCTCCTGAGTATTTTTATTAGTGATTTAAGAGGTTTTGTAAGCCAATTACCATGAGCAAACAACACTTATTGTAAAGCAATAAACAACAGTAAACCTGCCCTGATCTAAATTCATTGCTCTGAGGCAGAGATCTGCAGGGAACAGTGAGGTCTGCAGCCCATAGTTGGTTAAGACTGAAGATTTATAGGTACTTTCATCCCTCTGTCTTTGGGAAGCCAGCAGCACCAACATACCAAGTCTGGGAAGCCAGAGAACCCAAACCAAGTTCACCTTCAGTCTTTCTGGGGACAGAGTTGAAAAGGAAGAAGAAAATAAGAGAAAAATCCTGTGTTTATCCAAACACCTTTTCCCCAGGATATTTGAGTATGTATTACAGACAATTTCTCAGCCAGGGATATTAATAAGATAAATGGAAAAAATCATTATTATCCAGTTAAATATGGCAGATTGAACACTCACATTTATCTCTATTCTCAAAAAACAAATTCAGCAAAGAAATTTTTAAATGGCATAAACCCACAGAAACAAAAAGAACTCTAGACAAAGACAGACAAATGAGAGAAATAACCAGCCTGGGCAAGAGAGCCACCCTCTCTGTACTGGGCCAGGCAGGGCAGCTAATACCTGTAATCCCAGCACTCTGGGAGGCCAAGGCAGGTTGTTCAAGCTCACCAGGGTGTAAGCAGGGTGAGGAGTGGGAAATGACTTAAGGGAGACCACCCAGAGCAAATCAAGACCCCATCTCGAAAAATAGCTGGGCATTGTGGTGGGCGCCTGTAGTCTGAGCTACCTGGGAGGCTAAGGGGAGAGAATCACTTGTTCCCAAGAGTTTGAGGTTGCTGTGAGTTATGACACCAGGGCACTCTACCAAGGGTAACAAAGTGAGACTGGAAAGAAAGAAAAGAAAGGCGGGGGGGGGAGAAAGAGAGAGAAAAGAGAGAAAGAGAGAAAGGGAGAAAGAGAGAAAGAAAGAAAGAAAAGAAAAGAAAAGAAAGCAGGGAGGGAGGGAAGAAAAGAAAAGAAAGCCCCACCAGCCAGGTATTGTGGCAGGTGCCTATAGTCCTAGCTACTCGGGAGGCTAAGGATCACTTCAGCCCAAGAGTTTGAAGTTGCTGTGAGCTATGACACCGTTGTACTCTACGGAGGGCAACAAAGTAAGACTCTGCCCAGGAAATAATAAAATAGGCTCAGCACCAGTAGCACAGTGGTTATGGCACCAACCACATACACTGAGGCTGGCAGGTTGGAAACCAACTAGGCCAGCTAAACAACAATGACAACTGCAACAAAGAATAGCCAGGCATTGTAGCAGGTGCCTGTAGTCCTAGCTACTTTGGAGGCTGAGGCAAGAGGATCACTTGAACCCAAAAGCCCAAAAGTTTGAGGTTGTATGAGCTATGATGGCACAACACTCTACCCAGGGTGACATAGTGAAACTCTGTCTCAAAATAAATAAATAAACAATTAAATAAAAGTAAAGTAAAAAAATAAAAATAAAAAATAGCCAGGGGTTATGGCATGCACCTGTAGTCCCTGCTACTCCAAAGGCTGAGGGAGGAGCATGGTTTGAGCACAGGAGTTTGAGGTTGCTGTGAGCTATGATGACGCCACAGTACTCTACCCAGGGCCACAGAGGGAAAGAAAGAAAAGAAAGAAAAGAAAAGAAAAGAAGAAAGGAAAGAAAGAAAAAAAGAAAAGAAAGAAAGAAAGGAAGAAAGAAAAGAAATAGGCAATATTTAAAAAAAGGCCAAATCCTAAACCTACAGGGAAAACAAATCAATTGGTCTCACAGGCTCAGCACCCGTAGCACAGTGGTTACCACACCAGCCGCATACACCAAGGCTAGTGAATTTGAACCCAGCCCAGGCCAGCTGAACAATGACAACTGCAACAAAAAATAGCCCGCCATTGTGGCAGGCGCCTGTAGTCCCAGCTACTTGGGAGGCTGACGCAAGAGAATCACTTAAGCCCAAGAGTTTGAGGTTGCTGTGAGTTGTGATGCTACGACACTCTACCAAGGGCAACATAGTGAGATTCTGTTTCAAAAAAAAAGAACAATTGGTCTCACTGATACAGGACAGGTAGCGCCCTAGCCAGCTCAGCTGGGCTGGACGATGTTGGTGTGGTGGCAGCCAGCAGAGGAACCAGCGGGCTGGAGCATAGGCAAGAGGGGGAGCCTCCCTCCCCCACTGGAGGCTCCAGTAGCCAAAAGGACCAGACAACTGCTGAGGAGACACTGGCACCTTGGTGTCTCCTTCCCCTTTACACTTATGACTAAATACAGAACCCCCATTTCCTATGCCTAGGTCAATTTCATGTAAGTTTCCTAGGCCTCAGTTCTGTGAATGGACTGTGTCCATTCATTAGTACATTCATTCACCTTGCCCCAGTAGAAGGGACTGTGTCCATTCATTAGTACATTCATTCACCTGCCCCAGCAGAAGGAACTATGTCCATTCATTAGTACATTCATTCACTTGTCCCAGCAGAAGAGACTGTGTGCATATATTTCCTGGCCTCATATAGAAGGAACCCATGCACCTATGTATATACCACTAAATGGAGAGAGACGGAGAGAGCTTTTCTCTCTCAACTAGGGTTTTCTCTCCCCTACCAGGAACTTTAGTGTTTTTGTATTCTTTTCTGTAAATAAATTCTGTCTTACCACTGATCTGTGGTCCGCAGATTTATTCTTCAAGTCACCGAGACCAAGAACCTGAAAGTCCGGTGTCATCACAATTATAGAAAGACTCAGACATCAGGGACAATTGGTTCCTGTAAAGGTGGAATGTTGCACTGGCCTGAAAACAGGAGGATTGGTTAAAGGTTCATGTGAAACTTAATTAGATCACCTCCGATTCTCCTCCCTCTATCCCTCTGGGTCAAGCAGCTGCCCATTTCCTGCTCCCCTAGCATTTTGTTTGGGAGGGAGACCTGGAACAGCTGGAAAAAGAGTGGACACTACTATCCTCCTACAATGAGCTTACGGGACATTAGCAGCTGGGTTTATAGCCCCAAGGGGCAAATTAGAGAGTTTTTCTCTGAGAAAATGGATAAGTCTAAGAAAAATTGAGGTCCCACACAATCACTCTTAAGGACTTGATAATTGAGTAAGATCCCATGTTGGGTGGTCAGATTTAGTAAATAAAAACACAGATACCGGCTCGGCGCCTATAGCTCAACTGGCTAAGGCGCCAGCCATGTACACCTAAGGTGGCGGTTCGAATCCCCAGCCCGGACCCGCCAAAACGACAATGACGGCTGCAACCAAAAAATAGCCAGGCGTTGTGGCGGGCGCCTGTGGTCCCAGCTACTTGGGAGGCGGAGGCAGGAGACTCGCTTGAGCCCAGGAGTTGGAGGTTGCTGTGAGCTGTAATGCCACGGCACTCTACCCAGGGGGACAGCTTGAGGCTCTGTCTCAAAAAAAAAATAAAAAAAAAAAACACAGATACCCAGATAAATTTGCATTTCAGAAAAACAATGAATACTTCCTTTTATTTAGGACATGCTTATATTTTATTTTATTATTATTATTTTATAGAGACAGAGTCTCACTTTATCACCCTCAATAGAGTGCTGTGATGTCACAGCTCACAACAACCTTCAACTCCTGGGCTTAGGCGATTCTCTTGCCTCAGCCTCCCAAGTAGCTGGGACTACAAGCGCCTCAAAGCCCAGCTATTTTTTTTTGTTATTGCAGTTCAGCCAGGGCTGGATTTGAACCTGCCACCCTCGGTATATGGGGCTGGCACCCTACCCGCTGAGCCACAGGCGCCACTCATACATGCTTATATTTTAAAAAGTATTTATTATTTATTTGAAATTTGAATTTAATTGGACATCCTATATTTTATTGGGAATCTCTAACCTCTACCCCAAATTCTAGTTGGCTTTTTACCTCATTCTCATACGGAAAAGAAGGCTCAGAACCACTAGGTATGTGAGGAAAGCCTCCAGTAGGGAAGACAGAGGCTTAAACCACCGCATAGTACAAAGAAACCCCAAATAAATATGGAAAGAAGCAGAAGAGAACTAAACAAACTGGAATTATTATCATCAAAGAGCCAAAAGAAAGTTCCTCCATAAAACAAGAACAGTGTTCTATTTTTTTTAAAAAGCAGAAGAGAAACAGAAAGTCAAATACCTCATGTTCTCACTTATAAGTGGGAGCTAATTAAAGTGTACACATGGGCACAAGTGTGGAATAACAGACACTGGGGACTTGGAAAGGTGAGAGGGTGGGGGGTGTAAGCAGGGCGAGGAGTGGGAAATGACTTAAGGGGCACTATTCAGGGGATGGCTACACTAAAAGCCCGCACTTACAATTACACACTATATTCATGTAACAATAGTGCACTTGTACCCCCTAAATCTATACAAATAAAGAACAGATTTTTTAAAAATGAAAGGAGGGAGGGTGGAAAAGAGTTCTGCAAACAAGATAGCTGAAAACATGATTATAGAAATTTAAAATGTACTAGAAGGGTTAGAAGATAAAAAGAGGAGTCCAGGTCTGGGATGTTGAAAGGGGGTGGGGTGTGTGGGTTGAAAGGGGGTGGGGTGTGTGGGTGGGGGAATGCCCCAGCATAAGGCATCAGAGGCCAAGTGGGGAGAGAACAGAGTTGGTGCAGGGAGGAGGCGGCAGTGGAGACAGGAGCTTACTTACATGTGGGGGATAGATCAAACAAATAAATTGTAAATAAATTATAGATAACGGGGACCAGGTTCCCTCTGCCAAGGTAAGAAGTACAAATACATAAGGAAAGAAAACTGAGATATGCTCTGTGGTACTGGGTTAGAATCAGAGGTATTGCTACAAACTCATGGTTCTAACCTAGGAGTGATAGAGACATCAAGGTATACGTGTTCCTATGTACACACATATGTTGCTATGCTCTACCCATTGAGAGAGCTCGGGAACAGCAACGCCCTCATTGTAGTAAGCACACCTAGATCTTGCTTTCTACGCATAATTGTCCACCAGGGAGAAATGGCTGATTCCTGGGCTGGCCAGAGAAAGTACATGAGGCTAGAAAATATGTTGTATCAGAAAATAAGAAAGTGCTTAAAGCATGATGGTGACATGACAACTCCTCCTGACTAAGCTGACAAGGAGCTACTTGGGAGGCTGGATCTCTTGAGCCCAGGAGTTCGAAGTTGCTGTGAGCTGTGATGCCACAGCACTGTACCAAGGGGGCCAAGGTGAGACTCTGTCTCAAAAAACAAAAAAACAAATAACAACAACCCCTTCCCCCGACGCACACACATACTAAGTTAAAAGTTTGATAAGAAATGGGATATTTGTAGTTTCTAAGTAACTCCCCACTAAATACTTTTAATTATGAAATAACTAGCCTGCAATCTAAAGTATCAAGATCATGTAAGTCAGAGACTGAGCAACTCTTCTAGACTGAGGAAGACTAAAGATATTATTGAGACAACTGTGAGAGCTTGAATGGGATCTAAGTATTAGAGGAGAAATGCATCAGTGTTAACTTCTTAATGTTTACAGCTGTCTTGTGGGTTCTGTAAATTACAAGTCCTTGTTTGTAGGAAATACACACTAAAATTTTTTTGGGGGGGGTGACAGGCCATGATATCAACAATTCATTCTCGAACAGTTGGGAAAAAAACCTCTCCTTGCAGCTTTTCTGAAAGTGTGTGATTGTTTTGTAGGAAATTAGAATACGTCACCCCCCAATATGCCACTTTGCCATAAGGATTATTTAAAGCTGAAGACAACTGATGAACAGCAGACGAAAAGCTCTGCCCACCCCTCCCACACACCCATTTGTCTAAAAGAAGGTTTCGACTCTTCCTTATCAGCAACCGTTGGCCTAGAATTAGCACTGAGAGGACTCTGGGCAATAAACCTCACTTTAAAACAACAACAACAAAACCCCCTTAACTCCCCTCCTTTATTCACCTTCCCACAGTTTGTTGTCTCTAAAAGCCTGAACCCCTTTTCCTTTGTCTGGCCACTTGGATACACATTGTTCTTAGTTGAGATGCTCACTAAGCCCCAAATTCTAACCACCCCCTGTGAATTACTCATCTCTGAGTTTCTTCTGCAGGCTGCACATGTTAATAAACTCCTTATATTTTTTTCTTGTTAATCTGGTTTTTGTCAGTTTATTCAGCAGGGCTCCAGCTGAAGACCCTAGGCAAATAGAGGAAAAAAGTTTTTTTGCTACTCTACATTTTCAAAACAAAACAAAAATAAATATACCATATAGTTGTTACAATTAAATGGGCTAATGTATAATAAAAAAGACTATGTGTGTTATAAGGCAGTGGTTTCATGTCATTTGGATTTCATGGCCCAGCAGAACTTTTTATTTTTTTAATGGGAAGAATATTGCAGTTACTGGATGAAGAGGGTTGGGCTGCCTATCACTGTCAGCCAATATGTGGAGATTTTTTTTATACCAAATTTTCTTTCTTCCTTTCTTTCTTTTCTTTTTTTTTTTTTTTTGAGACAGAGTCTCACTATGTTGCCCTCGGTAGAGTGCCAGGGCGTCACAGCTCAGCAACCTCCAACTCTTGGGCTTAAGCAATGCTCTTGCCTCAGCCTCCCAAGTAGCTAGGACTACAGATGCCCACCACAACACCCGGCTATTTTTTGTTGTAGTTGTCATTGTTGTTTGGCAGGCCCGGGCTGGATTCCAACCTGCCAGCTCTGGTGTATGTGGTTGGCACCCTAGCCGCTGAGCTACAGGCACCAGGCTAGATCTACCAAATTTTATTAATCAGAAGGCCACCAATTCTGGAGAACAGTGAAAGTAGCCTCTCTAAGACTGTTCTGTTCTTCCATTTCCAAAACCACACCCCAGCAAACTTATACATGAAAGTTCAAAGTCAGCCAGGTGTAGTGGCTCACACCTATAATCCCAGCACTTGGGAGGCTGAGGTGGGTAGACGCCCTGACCCTAAGCAATAGCAAGACCCTGTCTATAAAAATAACAGGGCATTGTGGCTGGTGCCTGTAGTCCCAGCTACTTGGGAAGCTGAGGCAAGAAAGTCACTTGAACCCACAAGTTTGAGGTTGCTGTGAGCTATGACGCCACCACACTATACCAAGGGTGACCAGGTGAGGACTCTGTCTCAAAAAAAAAAAAAAAAAGTTCAAAGTAAAGTAAAAACCATGTTAATCTTTATCTTAAACCACAATAATCAGCGTAACCCATGACCCAAAACAACATTCCAATTCAAAAGTTAATCTCCGAAATCAATTGTCCTAAACTACTCAAAACATACACTTTTAAGTTAAAGCTGAATTTACAAAACAGTAAGAATGGGAGACCTGAGGTGAAGGTCACTAGAGCCTAAACCGA
Organism: Otolemur garnettii; assembly: GCF_000181295.1. Classification (NCBI taxonomy): domain Eukaryota; kingdom Metazoa; phylum Chordata; class Mammalia; order Primates; family Galagidae; genus Otolemur; species Otolemur garnettii. The sequence goes on from NW_003852510.1 coordinate 5,058,846, forward strand.
CCAGACCAGCTGTGTCGCGTTGGCCCTGGCCTGACTGGCTCCATGCTCCATGCTCCATCTTATTTTCACTACATGTACTTTCTCTCTTTTTTTTCTTTTGAGACAGAGTCTCACTTTGTTGCCCCAGTAGAGTGCCATGGCGTCACAGCTCACAGCAACCTCAAACTCGTGGCTCAAACCATTCTCTTGTCTCAGGCTCCCAAGTAGCTGGGACTACAGGTGCCCACCACAATGCCTGGGTATTTTTAGAGACGAGAGCTCACTCTGGCTCAGGCTGGTCTTGAACTTGTGAACTCAGGCAATGTACCCACCTCAGCCTCCCAGAGTGCTAGGATTACAGGTGTGAGCCACTGTGCCCGGCCTGCTACATGTACTTTCATTACCATCTTTTAGCCACATGATGACATTACAAAGAACAAAACTACCATCAATTACTGTTGTTTCATGAATGATTATTTCTTTGAGGGGCATCTTACTTTGGCAGAGACACAATCTCAACATTTAATAATTGTATACATTTGCCTCTAAGAACAATTCAGCACACCATTCTTATTGTTTTACCACCATACCAACTTGTGAAAGCTGCTTCATGAACCAGGCTCTGTTTGCATATTTGGGGCTCAGTCTTTCCCCTTTTCCTGCCTATTTATCTAGCCTAAAAGTCTTCACTGTCCAATATGGTAGTGTTGCAGGAAGACAAGGCCCAATAGCTGTCAAACATTGTATTTAAGAGGAAAAGGAAAAAAAAAAAATACAAGGAAAAAGGATTTTATTTAGCCAGAGGAGCAAACGCATAGAAGAATTCAAAATGGCCCACTCCCCAACTGGCTTATTCCTCCCCTTTTTATCTCCAGTCAAAAAGTTCCAACCTCTGGGTACTGTTCTCATGGACAGTTTGAATCAAGTGGGAGAAGCTGTTCCAGCCCCCACAGAATTACAAGATTTCACAGAAGAGGAAATTTCCAGGTCCCAGGAAGTTAAGTCTACAAATTCCTAAGAGCTGAGTCACCATGGAGAGGACCCTGCAGGTATATCCTTGGGGTCTCCTTGAGAAGACCTCCTTCTCTTAGCCCTCGCCCTTCCCCGGTATCCCTTCTCAGTAGCCACTAACCACATGTGGCTATTGGGCACTTGAAATGCAGGTTGTCTGTTTTAAAATGTGCTACAAATGTAAAACAGGCATATATTGGATTTCAAAGGCATAGTAAGAAAAAATGTAAAATATCTCAATAATTTCATACTGATTACATGTTGAAATAATAGTATTTTGGATAGATTCAACATAATATGTTATTAAAATTAATTTTACCTGTTTGCTTTTGCTTTTTATAATGTGGCTTCTAGAAAACTTTGCATTACATATGTGGATTCTATCATCTTTCCCCTGATCCCTAAACAACACTACTCTAAGGATACCTTCTTTCCCAAATCAGTTTGTAAGCCTTGTTTATGAAGAGTTGAGAGAGGAAGAGAAATAGGATTGGAGAGGTAGGAGCAAGTAGAGAGGGGAGACAAACATATGGCCAGAGTACTGGGGACAATTTAGGGGATTTGGTGAGTCAAAGCTTCTGTCAGATGCAGATTAAGGAGAAAGAAGGGAATTTAAGAAGGGTCCTCTGGGTTAGGAATCTGCTTCCCTGCAGAGTTCTCTCAGAGATTTTCATCTCTGAGGACTGGAATGCATGCTTGATTTGCTCGGGATTACCTTCTTTCATTATTATTCTGGGTAACTGAGCCCCCTGAGGAACTCAGGATTTCTTGGGGTTACTTTATCATTCTAAATCTTCATTAAATTAGTGCACCAAGCTCTTTAGGTCTTTTGTTTCCATCCTTTCTCCCCATTCTCTCCACCCTTCCCTTTGGGGTAACAGTGGAGACGTCATTCCATTGAGATTTCTTACTCTCTGGGATCTTGCTTAAAGATGAAGAGTCCTTTGCTCAGTGGGATGCCACTTCCTTTCCATCCTCATATTAATTATTCAGGCCTTCCCTTTACATGTCCTCTGAGGCAAAATGAACTACAGGAACAAGGACAGAGGCAGGAGAAGAGACGGGGAATTCCCATGCAACCCCTCTAACCAACTCCAGGACAAGCTCTAGAGAAATCTGCAGAAGATTCAGTCCCTATGAAATAATTCATTGCTCAAGGACGCACAGCTTTTTCTCCCTTCCGTTTTTCTTTTCTTCAGCTCTTCCCTTTCCCCTAAATTCCCTGTTCAAGTTGTCCCTAGCACGCGCCTTCCTCTCCCTCCCTTCTTACAGAAAAAGTCTATGTTCTCTTTAGAATCATATAGTGTAAATTGGACCAATTTGCTACTTCTCCTTAGGGTATTACATTTTAAACTTTTTAAGCGGCTGTAGAATGAAAACCTGTTAAAAAGAATCTCAAGCCAGGCACAGCGGCTAAAACCAGTTTGCAATTTTGGCGGGGCCGGGCTTAAACCCCTGACTCCCAGCATATGGGGCTGGTACCCTAATCCTTGAGCCACAGGCGCTGCTCAATGCTGGCACTTTTGGATATGAAAGCTGCAGAAATAAACATCACTTAAGTCCAGAAGCTTAAGACCAGCCTGGGCAACAGAGAAAAATCCTATCTTGTTAAAAAAAAAAAAAAAAGTGATTGATTTTTCCAGAGCATAGTTGGAAAGTCCAGGATATTTTGAATGGTGGGAGTCTTTTTCCCAGGGCTCTAAAATGTAATACCATAGTAAGCTGCTTAATTTCACTGGATAAGGTAGGCCTCTTAGGATTATTTTCAAGAGATCCTTTGGATCATCTTGCTACTATTAACCAAACTGATGCTTTGAAAAGGGGCACAGAGCTGTGGCAGTGTATTCGCCAAACACTCCTGGTGGGCTTGGTGGGCTATTGTGTATATACATAAACAGGCTGAGGTGGGAGGATTGAGGCACTCACCTATAATTACATTATTGTGGTCAGAACATAAGTAACAGTTTTCTGATGTCCAATTTTTGTGAGATCTATTTATTCCAGTCTCAGCCCAAATGTCACTTTCTCTGCAATGTCTTTCCTGATACTCTGTCTATATTAGCAATTACACAACCCCATTCACTCTACATAATACTATATTGTCTCTTTTTCTTTATAATATTGTCTGTTATATGGGGCAGCACCCGTTACTCAGTGGGTAGGGTGCCAGCCACATGCATATGGCAACAATAACAAAAACATAGCTGAGCATTGTGGCAGGCGCCTGTAGTCCCAGCTACTTGGGAGGCTGAGGCAAGAGAATCACTTAAGCCCACAGGTTTGAGATTGCTGTGAGCTGTGATGCCACAGCACTCGACCCAGGACAACAATTTGAGGCTCTGTCTCAAAACATATATATATTTTTTTCTGTTATATCTCCTTGTTCACTCACTGTCTTTCTCATTAGAACATAAACTCCATAAAGACCTGTCTGTCTTGTACTGTCTCTCCAGTGCTTGACACATATTAGGTACCCAATAATGATTTGTTTAATGAATCGGAGTAGGAGAGAGAGAACACAAAAGGGAAGAATTTGTGAGGACTTAGGAGGGCAATCATGCTCTTAGAGGGGCAGGGTAGCCACTCATCACACACTGCAGAATACTTAATGAAGCCGTAAGCCAGCGGTTCTCAACCTGTGGGTTGGACAACCCTTTCACAGAGGTCACCTAAGACCATCCTGCATATCAGATATTTACATTACGATTCATAACAGTAGCAAAATTACAGTTATGAAGTAGCAACAAAAATAGTTTTAAGGTTGGGGGTCACCACACATGAGGAACTATATTAAAGGGTTGAGACCCACTGCCATAAGCAGTTGAAGATCTTACTGATAGGCTGCTTAATATGTCTAAAAGAAAAGGCTAGTGTGCTATCACTGCAAATGAGACTCCCATTATTTTATTTCTTACTGAATGTGGCATAAAAGGGAGAATACCTTGGGAAAGTTTTTTGCCAGAAGGATTAGAATAGAGTAACATAGAAAAGATTAATGTGAAGTTGATCACTCCAAACTTCAAAAGGTACATTCCGTCCCTGGGAACACAGCCAAAGCTTGCCGGTGGGTGTGTACTGCAAGCCCTGGCTCACGGAGACGAGGCATGCAAATGAGCGCGGCCCAGGAATGATGTGACTGTGGAAAATGAAGTTGATGGGATCGTTAATGATACAGATGTACCTAGATTGCAAGGAGGAGTTGGGCTTACCAGAAGGGTCACCCCAGATCCCATTGTGGCAAGGTTTCAGGCAGAAACATGTGTGGTCCTGTAGCACTCTATTCAGAAGGGCATAAACATACACGAGCCTGTTTAGGCCAATTACACAAAAGGCAGGCTACCTGGAAGTGTCTAGAAGGGTTGGGGCAAGTGGGGCTGTAGGCTGGGATCAGCTCCCTTGATGCAAGGGAATGCTGAAGGGGAGGACAGCACCTTGCACGGGCATGAGCTCTTCACTTTTCAGAGTGGCAATGACTGTCTCGTTGCACTCCTGCTTCAAACCCGTGAGGTCACAAGGGCAGTGACTGCTTTATTCATAAATGAGGAAGCTGAAGCATAGTCTGTGGCTTGTCCAGAGTCAACTGACTAAAAATAGATAGTAGGAGAACCAGTGCTCTCCACCAGGTTTCTTTTTTTTTTTTTTTTGAGACAGTCTCACTATGTCACCCTCAGTAGAGTGCTGTAGTATCACAGCTCACAGCAACCTCAAATTCTTGGGCTCAAGCAATTCTCTTGTCTCAGGCTTCCAAGTAGCTGGGACTACAGACGCCCACCAGAACTCCTGGCTATTTTTTGGAGATGAGGTCTTGCTTTTACTCAGGCTGGTCTGGAACCCGTGAGCTCAGGCAATCCACCTGCTTTGGCCTCCCAGCATGCTAGGATTACAGGCAGGAACCAAGGCATCCAACCTCTCTACCAGGTTTCTAAAAATGCTACCCCCTGCATCAGAATCATCTAGGGAGGATGCTCAAAATGATTCACCATAGGAGAGGGAAAGTATTTTTTCCTTCCATCCTTCTGAGTCTTTGGCTATGACCCTTGTAACCAAAGATAGACTCAGAAGAGAAAAGTGTACATGTTTATTTAATATGTGTAAGTCCCACATAGCATAGTGGCCTTCAAAATGAAGACTCAAAGAAGCAGTTAAACCTGAGTGGTTTCTATGCTAAGTTTGATGAAAAGTTGAGGAGTCATACAGAAATGTGACAGGAAAAAACAAAGGTGCCAGCTGAGTGCAGTAAGCTGGGGAAGAGCAAGGCCTACCAGTTCAGGACACTCCTCTCTGTGTCCCTGTCTTCACAGGCAAGGCTGCTCCTTTCCTACGAGTATAGGGAGGGCACCTCTCACACCTGCTTCAGGAGAGGGACAAAAAGTCCTTCCTGCACCTGCCATTTCTCTTGTTCTTTAAGCATAAAATGTACAATATGCCAAAGGTAGTGCTGCCTGAATCCCATTACCCACTCCAGAAGTTCTTTGTTGTTGTTGTTGTTATTATTGAGACAGAGTCTCACTTTGTCACCCTAGGTAGAGTGCCATGGTGTCATCATAGCTCACAGCAGTCTCTGTCTCTTGGGCTCAAGAGATCCTCTTGTCTCAGCCTCCTGAGTAGTTACCTGCCACAATGCCTGGCTAGTTTTTCTATTTTTTATAGAGACAGGGTCTCACTGTTGCTTAGGCTGGTGTAGAACTCTTTAGCTTAAGCAACCCACCTGCCTCGGCCTCCCATGATGCTAGAATTATAGGTGTGAGCCATGGTCCAGGCCACTCCAGAAGTTCTCTTTTTTTTTTTTTTTTGAGACAGAGTTTCACCGTGTCACCCTCGGTAGAATGCCATGGTGTCACAGCTCACAGCAACCTCCAAATTGGGCTCAAGTGATTCTCTTGCCTCAGCCTCCCAAGTAGCTGGGACTATAGGCACTCACCACAATGCCCTGCTATCTTTTTTTTTTTTTTCAGTTTTTGGCTGGGACTGGGTTTGAATCCGCCACCTCCGGCATATGGGGCCAGCACCCTACTCCTTTGAGCCACAGGCTCCTCCCACACCCCGCTATTTTTTGTTTGCAGTTGTCACAGTTGTTTGGCAGTCCCGGGATGGATTCAAACCCACCAGCTCTGGTGTATGTGGCTGACACCCTAGCTGCTGAGCTACAGGTGCCAAGCCACTCCAGAAGTTATTGTAGTTATTTATTTTTTTTGCAGTTTTTGGCCAGGGTCGGGTTTGAACCTGCCACCTCCCGTATATGGGGCTGGTGCCCTACTCCTTGAGCCACAGGTGCTGCCCTCTGAAAGTTCTTAATCAAAGACTATCTGGTGTGAGGTTCTGAAAAGCTAGCCTTTTATTATGAATTCCAGGTGATTCTTATGCATACTAATTACTTATCATGGCATATCCTTAATCCTAAAGCACTTTATTATCCATTGAACCATTAGCTCAATTTTGAACTCATTTATGTTTATATCCTTTCCCTTAAATGCTCCCCTTTCAAACTGGAAACATGGGGAGTTCCTTAGAAGAGACGATTGTGCAGCTGTAAAGAGCAGAGAAAACAAATGTTGACAGGGACTATTTGCAGCTCTGGCAAGGAACATGTGTTACGGCAATCATAAGTAAATCGTAGATTGTAAAATATAGGAAAGCCTGGGAGTCTACTCTTCAGTGGTTTAAGCAACATGTAACCCAACTAGCTGATCGGGTGTTCCAGCACTAAAAAGAATTGACAAAGAGCTTTAGAGTCACCACAACTGGCAAAACCAAAGCTCTGTTGGCAGGCTGGAGGATTGTTGAAACAAGATATGCTGCAACAAGTTCTGGAGCGAAATAAAGTGAGCATTTCAAACAGCTGTTGGAAGTTCATAATATGGAAATGGGGGAGGACGTACAATAACAACCAAAGCAAATTAAGGAAATGCCCAAGGCCACTAGAAAGGGGATTATTGGGGAGAGGGGAATGGAATTTATAATTTAATGTAAAATACTGTGTTTGTATGAGCAAGTAATCTTACTTAGAATTATAATAATTTTGTCTAGTAAGTATCCTTACAAAGTCTATAGTAATCCACTGGTGATCGTGTAGCTCCTTAAAGTTTCCAAACTCTTGCATCATACTTCCTATAATCCTTACCTATAATCCTTATCACTGCTCTGCAACATGTATCATCTCCCTTTTGCCCAGAAAATTTTGAGAGAATATGGGCTTATAAAATTGAAGAATCTTCCCAAAGATCACACAACTAATTTGTAGAGAGATTGGAACTCAACTTCAGGCGTTTCCCATTTCCACACTTGCCTCCCTATTATTTATTTCTGCAAAAAAATAAAATGTGACTCAGGCAATCATAGCATTTGAGAGCTATATGTGAACCTTCCATTTGATAGGGGAAGAAACCAAGGCATAATAAAATTGAGACCTTGGCTGAGGTCAAGTGTTTATAAACAGAGCTCAGCTCCTGGCTCCCCATCTCCAAATTATTTAGTTCAGAGCTCGCTGTGCTTTGCCTTGCTTCCTCTCATACTGGGTGGGCATTTAGAGATAGATTGAATGTGTTAATTTGGAATCTTAGAATAAATGCCGTTAAGAAGCCAGTCCCCTGATATGTGAGTCCAACAGATTAAAAGTTCTTTAGGTTGATTTAAAAGGGCATCTCTGGCTTTTTGCACTTAGTGCCTTTTTTTTTTTTTTGTAGAGACAGAGCTTACTCTATCGCCCTCAGTAGGCTGCCCTGGAATCACACAGCTCATAGCAGCCTCCAACTCCTGGTCTTAGGCGATCATCTTGCCTCAGCCTCCTGAGTAGCTGGGACTACAGGCACCCACCACAATGCCTGGCTATTTTTTTGTTGCAGTTTGGCTGGGGCCAGGTCTGAACCCCCCACCCTCGGTATATGGGGCCGGTGCCCTACCCACTGAGCCACAGGCGCTGCCCCTTAGTGCCTTTTTTCCCCCTTTGAGACAGAGTCTCACTCTGTTGTCCTGGATAGAGGACTGTGGTGTCATAGCTTGTAGCAACCTCAAACTCCTAGGCTCAAGAGATCCTCTTGCCTCAGCTTCCTGAGTAGCTGGGACTACAGGCACCTTGGCTAATTTTTCTGGGGTTTTTGTTTGTTTTTGAGACAGAGTCTCACTTTTTCACCCTCGGTAGAGTGTGTGGCATCATAGCTCATAGCAACCTCAAATTCTTGGGCTCAAGTGATCCTCTTGCCTCAGTTTTTCATTTTTAGTAGATACAGGGGTCTCACTCTTGCTCAGGCTGGTCTCTAACTCCTGAGCTCAAGCTATCCACCTACTTTGGCCTTCTTGAATGCTAGAATTACAGCCGTGAGCTACTGTGCCCAGCCTGGTTTTTCTGTTTTTAGTAGAGATGGGGTCTCACTCTTGCTTAGGCTGGTGTTGAACCCCTGAGCTCAAGCAATCTTCATACCTCAGCCTCCCAGAGTGCTAGGATTATAAGCCTGGGCCACTGCACCCAGCCTGCATTTAGTGGCTTTAAAAGGTTGGAACTTTGGGCTTCTCACACCTTGCTATTAAAATCCATATACTTACCAGTAACATACTCAGTGCAGAAACACTTGCCTTGAGTGGTGCCCAGGTTTCTCTTGTGCATATAAATGGCTGTAAACTCCAGATAATAGCATGACTGGTGGAATAGTTTCATGTTAGACTATTGGTAAAAGAGAGGATGATGGGGAAGAAATTCAGATTTAAAACATGATTTCTAAAATTATCAGTTATCAGCAGCTGCATGAGGATTAGTCTCACAACAGAAGATAAAAATGAGTGTGGCGTGCAGGGATGTCATCAGATAACTTTACACTCACATTCACAGCAGCAATAGTCACAGTAGCCAAAAGATAGAAGCAACTCCAGTGTCCATCAGCAGATGAATGGACAAACAAACGCGGTCTGTACAGACAATGGAATATTATTCAGCTTCAACAGTAAGGAAATGCTAACCGTGATACAACCCAGACGACCTCTGCAAGTACTACACTAAGTGAGATAAGCCAGCCACGAGAAGACAAGTAGCATATGATGTTCTTAGGATAGTGAAATTCAGAGACAGAGAGAATAGCGGTCTCCAGGAGCTCAGTAGAAGAAAGAATAGGAAGCTAGTGTCTAAAGCAGTGTTCTCAACCTTCCAAATGCCACGATCCTTTAATACAGTTCCTGTGGGTCATGACCCACAGGTTGAGAACTGCTGGTCTAAAGGGTTCAGAGTTTCAATTGGGAAAGATGAAAAAGCTCTGGAAATGGATGGTGGTGATGTTTACACAATGATGTGAATATACTTAATGCCACTGAACTGTACACGACACTCGAAATGGTTAAAATGGTGAATTTTATGTTATATAAATATGTCTTATCTTACCACAATAAACAAAAAGTGAGTATTCCTTGTTTACGGGTCTCTTCCCTCATTGTTCTGGGCAGCAGAGCATGTGTCCATGGGACAGCCCAGCTCAAGCTTTGGGTTTTCTCATCTTACTTCAACACTGAAAACAGCACTACAGACCAGGGGCAGTGGCCCACGTCTGTAACCCTAGCACTCTGGGAGGGTGAGGCAGGTTGATTGCTTGTGCTCACAGGTTCGAGACCAGCATGAGCCAGAGTGAGACCTCATCTCTAAAAACAGCTGGGCATTGTGGGGTGGGGCACCTGTAATCCCAGCTACTCTGGAGGCTGACACAAGAGAATCATTTGAACCCAAGAGTCTGAGGTTGCTGTGAGCTATGACGCCACAGCACTCTACTGAGGGTAACAGAGTTTGACTTGACTCCCCAAAAAAAAAAAAAAAAAAAAGCACTACAAGAAAACGAGACAAACCCAAAAAGTGGAACACTCTTTAAGACAGATGGCCTGGTCACTTCAAAAGTCCATGCCCCTAAAAAAAGAAATGATGGGGAAGTTTTTTCCAGATTTAAAGACACTAAAGAGACATAAGCGAACACAATACATGCAGGAACTAGGGCTGAGTCCTGGTAGGAAAATAGCAGGTCTAAAAGACATCTTGGGAGCCACTAAAAAGGGAAGAATATGGACTCAGTGTCAAATAATATTTAAAAATCATTGTCAATTATTTTAGGTGTGGTAATGGTACTGTAGTTATGCAGGAGAATGTTCTTATTTTGGGGAGCTACACGCTGAAGTATGTAGGGTGAAGTATGATGCTTACAGCTTACTTTCAAATTATTGAGGACATTATTGTGCCACAATGTCACAGCTCATAGCAATCTGAGTCTTGGGTTTAAGCAATTCTCTTGCCTCAGCCTCTTAAGTAGCTGGGACTACAGGCACCCACCACAATGCCTGGCTATTTTATCCTCAATACACACAGAGCAGGAAAAGAACAGCACAAAACCCCACAAAAAAAAAGCAAAAGAAAAATGGCAGAGAAATAGATAAAACAATTATTGAATACAAATAACGTGTGTAAAGGTGCTCATTGTATTAGTTTTGCAACATTTTTTTTTTTTTTTT
>NW_003852510.1:5069489-5074886 GCF_000181295.1 Otolemur garnettii
ACCCGCCACCTTAGGTGTATGTGGCTGGCGCCTTAGCCACTTGAGCCACAGGCACCGAGCCTGCAACATTTTTTTTAAATGTTTTTTTTGAGACAGAGTTTCACTACATCACCCTGGGTAGAGTGCCACAATGTCACAGCTCATAGCAATCTGAGTCTTGGGTTTAAGCAAATCTCTTGCCTCAGCCTCCTAAGTAGCTGGGACTACAGGCACCCACCACAATGCCTGGCTATATTTTTGGTTGTAGTTGTCATTGTTGTTTGGCAGTCCCAGCCTGGGTTCAAACCCGTCAGCTCCAGTGTATGTGGCTGGCGCCCTAACTGCTGACCTATAGGCACCGAGCCAACATTTTTATATACTTGATACTTTTATTTGTAAAATGTTAAAAATTTGAGTATTTGTGATTCAATAAGGACTTTTTATTAATATTTCTATTTATTATCAACACATAATTGTACATATTGATGGGGTACAGTGTGACATTTCAATGCACGTATATATTGTATAATAATCAAATAAGGGTAATTAACATATTCATCACTTTAAACAGTTAGTATCTCTTTGTAGTAATAACATTCAAAATTTTCTTTTATCTGTCTTGACCTGTGTACTACATAGTTATCTGCTCTTATCACCCTGCTGTGTAGTAGGACACCAGAACTCATTCTTCCCGTCTAACAGGACTTGCGACCCACTGACCAGCCTCTCCCTTCCTTCCCCTGTCTCTCATAACCACTATTCGTACTCTACCTCTATGAAATCAGCTTTTTTTAGATTCCACATATGAGTGAGATCATGCAGTGGTTGACATTCTGTGCCGAGCTTACTTCATTTAACACAATGTCCTCCAGGTTCATCCATTAATACATATTAAAACTCCAGTTCTGGGGTGGTGTCTGTAGCTCAAAGGAGTAAGGTGCCGGCCCCATATGCTGGAGGTGGCAGGGTCAAACCCAGTTCCGGCCAAAAACTGCCAAATAAATAAATAAATAAATCTCCAGTTCTTGCCTTCTCTAGTCAGACCACTGCCACCATCGGTTACTGAGTGTTTGGGCTGTACCCGATGCTTTGCTAAGCTTTTATACACACTATTTCATTTGATTCTTAAATACTCTATCAAGAAGGTACCACCATTATCCCCTCCCTTTTATAGATGAGGAAACTGAGATACAAAGATTAAGTAATGTCTCCAAGATCATACAGCTAGTGAGTGACAGAGGCAAGAGTCATACACACTAGGTTCCCAACTCACAACTGGAAGCCCTGAAGAAAATTTTAAGACATTGAGACCAATTAGCCAGGCATGGTGGCACATGCCTGTAGTCCCAGCTACTTGGGAGGCTGAGGCAAGAGGATCACTTGAGTCCAGGAGTTTGAGGTTGCTGTGAACTAGGACACAGCACTCCACCCAGGGTGACATGGTGACACTATCTCAAAAAAAAGATAGACATTGAAGCAAGCCCATGATGGAGATGGGCTGGGACCCCTCCAACATAGCCCCTAAGAGGGGATCTCACCACCAGGGAAGAGGGGCTCGTGAGGCTGCAGAGCTCAAAAGAGACAGCTTCTGTCGCTCACCTTCTAGTGGAGAATTTGGGTACTTTGCTTGGATGCTCAAAGCATTTTTTACAGCTACTATCTTGTCTGTAGCCCTAGGCAAATTGGGAACAAGTAAAAATAATTCTTTCTAGTTTCAGCTCCAGAGGCTTGCTGGAGGCTTAGGCTCTGTGGTCCACACCTGGCTTCTGTAGAAACCACAACAAAGAACAGTTAACATTTATATAACAGTTGCTAGAGTCCCTACCCTTCCAAGCGCTTTAAATATGCTAACAAATCCCTGCCACACTCCTATGGAGTAGACATGTTATTAACCCATTTTAGAGATGATAAATTTGAAGCATGGAACAAAAGTAGATGTCCAAAGTCACACACCTAGGAAGAGAAGGAACCTGGGTCCCAGCTAAAGTCAGTGCTCATGGCTTCTGCCAAGCCAGGAGAGGACTCAAAGCTGCCTGGTGGTTCTCAGCTCCCCTCAGGAGAACTTTATCTTAGTACTTTCCCTAACCAGGTGAGTTAAATGAAGATTTCTCTGACCCCTACCCCCAATCCAGAGGCACAAAAGGAGACCGGCAGTAGAGGCTTCTGGCTTCAGTGCCTCTGCCAGTAACTTCTCCAAGATCACACAGCTAGGGAACTGGGTTCCCTATTCACAACGGGCAGCACTAAAGAAAATTTTAGACACTAAGGCAAGCCCATGGTGGAGATGTGTTGGAACCCCTCAAAGTCCTTATATGGGTATCTTACCACCAAGGGGCTACTGAGGCTACAGAGCCACAAGAGCCTGTGTTCTAATACCCTGCACTCGCTAAACTTGATCTTTGGGTCTTTGTTTCTTACAAACTAGCAATAACTCCTAGGCGGTTTGCTATCAAATCTAATCACCCCCACACCCCCTTGCTGCTTGCTAAGGCTGTGGCTGGCCCAGCCCTAACAAACCACAGGAAACTTACATGCTTATCTTCAACCAAAAGAGGAGAAGACTTCCTGGTCTGCCCACCTGATAGAGCCCACTATGCACAGCCACACAGACATCCACTGGACAAGTGGGAAAGCTGGCCTTTCCCGAGGGCTCCACCCACATTCTGCCACCTGCCCTGTGGAGAAGTGTCAGGTCTTGTCTTCATGGCAAGGTCTTGGCCACGCTTCCTCACCTCTCCCAAGGTGACATCCTGACATGGGATCTGTTGAGACAGTCCTAAAGGTAGGACTCTCTGGTGACAGAATGAAAATCGAATGAGGCTTGTTTTCCTTTCTGCTATAGAGAAAGAAAAAGAAAAAGGGGGGAAAACCAATTTCCGTTACTGTTCACTGACCTCCCCAGTTGGCCAAGGCTTGGTGTTCAGTGGTCTTAGTTCCTCATTTTGTCTGGGGGTGTGGGTGGTGGCAGTGGTTAGCTAAAGGCTTCTCTATAGTGCAGGGGCCAAACCCAAGAAGGCATTTAGCTAAAGGTGTCCCAGGGGACAGGTAGGGAAGGGTGGAGAGAAGCTGGGGCTTCCTGGATGGGAGAGAGGTGGATTCTACTAATCTGGGCAGATTAAAGGGGAGACATCCTCATGTAGTGGAGACCTGTGCCTTTCTTTTTTTTTTTTCTTTTTGAGTCAGAGCCTCAAGTTGTCCCCCTGGGTAGAGTGCCATGGCATCACAGCTCACAGCAACCTCCAACTCCTGGGCTCAAGCGAGTCTCCTGCCTCAGCCTCCCAAATAGCTGGGACCACAGGCACCTACCACAATGTCTAGCTATTTTTTGGTTGCAACCATCATTGTTGGTTTGGCGGGCCCAGGCTGGATTTGAACCCACCACCTTAGGTGTATGTGGCTGGTGTCTTAGCCACTTGAGCCACAGGTGCTGAGCCGACCTGTGCCTTTCTAAGCAGGGCTCTGGAAGTTGCAGGTGTCTGGGGGCATTGTTGGTGCCTGGCAGTCAGATGTCTCTGTATTCAGGAGGGGCGTAGGGGCGACAATCAGGTTGAAAGAACAAGAGGGGAGCAGGATGTTCTAAGCTCTTTACATGGCTATATATACAAAAATGAGAAAACATCTTGTAACAAAGAATAGAGGACCCTGACCCAGATTATTAGGGGAGTGTAATTTCCTCAACTCCTTCTACTGTCACCAGCACCCGATTAATACCTCAGGGACAATCTCTAACTATAAGACCTTGAAAATATGAACAAGGGCCCCTATGGCAGAGCCTGCAGGCAAAGTAGACACTTACAAGGTGAAACCTTGAAGTCCAATAGTTCCCTCACACAGCAAAAGCGGCAATGTTAATAATGGTGGCTATTTATGGACCACCTCAGTCTCATGGCCCATTTTTCTGCAACCAAGCAGGCCACTGGATTCTAGTAAAGCCCAACAGAGGGGAAAAGGAAATTTCAGTAATAATTAATATTGGAGTTCTCAGCAGTAGGGCCAAGGTGGGGTCAGAGCATGATTTCACTTGATTTAGAAAACTAAAGAGATCTGCATTTCCTGGCTCCTTGGTGAAGTGGAGCACATTCCTATCTGTTATTTAGGGATCAGTGAGGTAAGGGAAGTAGTTACAGTGATCTTCAAATCACCAAGCAGCTGAAGAAGCTGCCAAGGCTCTGCCCTCCTCTATTTGCCTTTAGTGGACCAAAGACAAATTAGCCCAGCACCTCCTGAGCCAGAGTTTGCAACGCAGACTCTGCAAAAATGTTTGCTTGGGGAGCAGCACTGTTCTTTATCTCAGCAGGTGTAATTCCATCACATGATTGTCTTGGATCTGCTTTTCCCTGCTCCAGCCTAAGCTTGCTAACTCAGAAAACTCAGCTGAGAAGTAGTCTTTCTCTGTGTCCGCCCAGTAAACACTGGAAGCCTTTTTACATAGACTGTAATAAGCATCTTCTGACTGCTGGTGTTAGAGAAGGCTTCTCTCCCTACCCCTGAAGCCAGCCTGGTCCCTGCAGGCTGCCCTTCCCTGTCCTAAGCTCTATAGATCACCAATAGACCAAAGAAAGAAGATCAGGGCCTTTGAGGAGGCACAGCTGTGTCTGTGTTGGAAACTTCCAGTACAACCTGCAGTTTAAGGTTACCTCAGACAGGTAACTTTCATCTTTTGGAAACTGTGACGAGGACACCAAAAGGAGGGGCCTCCAGCCCAAGCCTAGAAAGCTGAGCCATTCAGCCCAGGAGCAGAGACAAGGTGAGTCTTGTCACTGCCAGCTTCCCTGTACCGGCTCATGCCTAAAGGACATGTAGGGACCTGGGAACCCAGGTCAGGGTCTGGCCTTCCTCCTTCAGGCTACAGGTATTCCCTCTGGATGTTTGTGTCAGGAAGAAGCTAGATGGGAGACTCTGGGGACTCTGCGCAGCCCTGCAGGGACTAAGAGAACAGATACTATGGTTGAGTTCCAGGGATTCCTCAATGGCAGAGTCAGATCCTCATGCTCACCTGAATGTTTCACCTGCTCTAAGTTCTCTTAAAAGCATTTTCATTCAGTGAGTTCTCAATATGAACACATTTCAGGTTAATGTGAGGGTTCAAACAACTAGGTTACAATGTTTGCATTTGTTAAGTAGAGTCCCTCTTTCAGTTGTGTCCCACACCCAAGAGGTGTGCCATACACCCTTACATTGTGCCCATTCAGTGGGAGCACACCAATCCCCCTCCCTCCTCCCCTCTTCCCCCAAACTCCCCCCCCCACTTGATTTGAGTTTTTCTCTTACGTGGATGTATATTAGATCATCTACTGGCTTCATATTAGTGTTGAACACATTGGATATTTGCTTTGGCATTCTTGTGGTGTATTACTAAAAAGAATGTGCTTCAGCTCCATCCAGGCTAATACAAAAGATGTAAAGTGGCTCGGCGCC
>NW_003852510.1:5075696-5077803 GCF_000181295.1 Otolemur garnettii
GTGCCTGTAGTTCCAGCTACTTGGGAGGCTGAGGCAAGAGAATGGCTTAAGCCCAAGAGTTGGAGGTTGCTGTGATCTGTGATGCCACAGCACTCGAGATCGTGTTCCACTATGTTGCCCTGGCTGGTATCAAACTCCTGTGCTCAAACAATCCTCTTGCCTTGGCCTCCCAAATTATAGGCCTGAGCTACTGTGCCAGGCACAGCAGCTTTCCTTCTAGGTTCCTTCACAGGGTGGGGAACCTGTGGCCTCAGGGCTAAATGTGGCCTTCTGGGGATCCTCGAATGGGCCTTTTGACTAATTCCAAATTTTACAGAACAATTCCTTTTGATAAAAGGATCTGTTCTATGAAGTATGGATTGCGTTGATGGGCCACACTTAGGGATCTGGAGGGTCACATGTGGCCTTGAGGCCAAAGATTCCCCACCCCGGCCTGGGTCCCAAAAGGTCTAGCTATGATCATGGCTGTGCACTTACCGGCCCCAGGGCAGTGCCCTATCCCTTTTGCTTTGTCTCAGCTCAGCCCATGCCATGTAGATGGTACCTTTATCACACTCTTTTCAAGTGACTCATTTTAAGGCCGTCTATTTTTTGCTAGGACCCTAACTGAAGAAAAAACTTTACAACATTTTGCCCTTACTATCATTAATATTTCTAAGTTAATATGATGAAAATTTACTTAATTTTGCTCTCTATTAACTTAGTGCAAGTAGGATTTTATTTTCTCTTACTGGTACTACTAAAGTAGTTTTTCTTTTAATTAAAAATAAAAACAAAGCAAAAAATAATTTTTCATTTGTTAAAAGCAAGCACCTTATTATAATTGTTTTCAAGAGATAATTTTGGATAATGTACTAGTCTGTTTTTTGTGGCAAGAGAATACTGGAAACCTGGAATTTACTTCTTACAGTTATGAAGGCTGAGAAGTCCAGGGTTGAGGGGCCACATCCGATGAGGACCTTCTGGCAGGCGGGGACTCTATACAGAGTCCTGAAGGGGAACAGGACATCAGAAGGCAAGTGGGCTGAGTGTGAGGACGTGCTAGCTCAGGTCTCTCTCTTCCTCTTCTTACAAAGCCACCAGTTCCACTCTCGTGATGGCCCATTAATCCAGCTACCCGTGAATAAATTCATCCATTCCTGAAGGCAGAGCCCTTATGATCTAATCACCTCTTAAAATCCTTACCTTTCAATACTGGCACATTTGGGGATTAAGTTTCCAACACATGAAATCTGGGGGACACATGGAAACCACAGCAGATAAATGAAGAAAAAAAAGTTTCGTAAATTCTGCCTGCTGGGCCAGCTTTGCCAGGTGTTTCCCATACTTGCCGTGGTAGAAGAAAGGCTGCAAAAGTGAGCCCTGCAGGCTCCCCGGAGGCAGCTCTAAGGCGACAGCATCCCCTTCCCTCTGTCAGAGCCCACAGCAGTGAGCTTGAGATAAAGCAATTTTATGTAAAAGAACAAACAGCCTGACCTCTGGATTTTTGGAAAGTCTGACCTTAATGCCTGCTTTTGAAGTCCAGGAAAGCTGTGCATGTGATTTTTTTTTAAGTTTTATACTCTAGGCTTTTTCTAGGATATGCATTCCACCATTAAAAATCCCCTATTTTAAAAAGTCACCTCTTTGTCTCTCAAGTTCAAGACTTGAGACACAGCTCCTCTGTGAAGCTCTTGATCCTTCCACATCTGGCATGAAAATATCACAAGTTGTCTGTTCTGGCAGATGGTGCTGTGCTGAACAGAAGCCACATCCTGGATTTAGTCCTGCATCTTCCCTCCCAGCACGAACACCTGATTCAACCTGAGAAGTGTGGAGAAGGTTATGGAACCTCATCTGGCCTCATCCACCTCCCCCCACCTTCCAGTTCTACCCTCTTATCCTTCCTCCTGGTCTAAATAGTGTGTGCTCCAAATCTGATCTTTCTCAAGACATTCAATTATGTACATTGTATCAATTATGCACACTGTATGCTCATTATTGTCCTGAGTTACTTCCTAGGAGCTGTCACTAAATACTACACCAAGGCTCGGCGCCTATAGCTCAACAGGCTAAGGCGCCAGCCACGTACAACTAAGGTGGCGGGTTCGAATCCCCAGCCCGGACC
>NW_003852510.1:5078965-5096500 GCF_000181295.1 Otolemur garnettii
CCAAGCTGGATTCAAACCTGCTAGCTCAGTTATATGTGGCTGGCACCTTAGCCACTCGAGCCACAGACGCTGAGCCTTTTTTTTTTTTTTTTTTTTGAGACAGAGTTTCAAGCTATTGCCCTGGGTAGAGTGCCATGGTGTCATAACTCACAGCAACCTCTAACTCTCAAACTCGAGCAATCCTCTTGACTCAGTTTTTCTATTTGTAGTAGAGATGGGGTCTTGTTTTTTGCTTGGGGTGATCTTAAACTTGTAAGCTCAAGCAATCCACCTGCCTGGGCTTCCCAGAGTGCTAGGATTACAGGCGTGAGCCACCGTTCCTGGCCAGAGTTTCTTATCCTTATCTGCACAAATTTAGACCATCTCTAGCTGCTTGGGAATCCCATTCCTAGTTCTCAGCTTGCTCCAGCCCTGTGCTGTCAGCTTCCCCAGTGAGTTGTCACCAACTCTAATCTGGCCTGGCCCTTTGCCTAATGAAAGGCAGGCCCCACTTGACTGTCAGCTTCATCCAGAATAACAATCAGAGCCACTTACTTCCCAGTAAGCAGTGGTAGTCTCCATCAAAACCTTTGAGGCCAGCGATGACACAGTCAGAGCTTTTGGAGGGAATATGAATTTTTTAAATTTATATTATTTATTTATTTGAGACAGAGTCTTACTTTGTCACCCTTGGTAGAGTGACATGGTGTCATAGCTCACAGCAACCTTAAACTCTTAGGCTCAAGTGATTCTCTTGCCTCAGCCTCCCTAGTAACTGGGACTATAGGTGCCTGCAATGCCTGGCTAATTTTTGTTTATTTTTTTTTTTTTTTTAAGCAGGCCTGGGCTGGGTTCCAACCCACCAGCCCCAGTGCATGTGGCTGGCACCCTACCACTGAGCAGTGGGCACCCAGCCAGAAGCATTTTTTTTTTTTTTTTTTAGAGACAGAGTCTCACTTTATTGCACTTGGTAGAGTGCCGTGGCGTCACACAGCTCACAGCAACCTCCAACTCCTGGGCACAGGTGATTCTCTTGCCTCAGCCTCCTGAGTAGCTGGGACTACAGGTGCTGCCACAATACCCAGCTATTTTTTTGTTGCACTTTGGCTGGGGCGGGGTTCCAACCTGCTACGCTCAGTATATGGGGCCAGCACCCTACTCACTGAGCCACAGGCACGCCCCAGAATGCATTTTTTCTAATATGGCCATAGTGAAACACAAATTTCCCCCTAAAACAGCAGGGCTGAGAGCATGAGTACAAATGGAAATCTACATACCACATGTCTAAAAGTTATAAATTGCAGTAACAAACTGCTGAATAAAATATTTCCATTTCCCTATATTGACAAATATACTTTCATAAATACAATGCACATGGACACACAGACACAAATATGATACACACCTCTTTTTTTTTTTTAAGAGACAGAGTCTCACTTTATCGCCCTCAGTAGAGTGCTATAGCATCACAGCTCAAAGCAGCCTCAAACTCTTGGGTTCAAGTGATTCTCTTGCCTCAGTCTCTCTAGTAGTTGGGACTACAGGTGCCTGCCACAGCGCCTGGCTATTCACACCTCATTAAAAGGGGTGAAAAGGGCTAACCTGGAAGGCCAGGTTCAAATACAGAATTCCTAAACTCAGAGTTTCATGCAGGAACAAGGTGGCATAGAGAGAGCTAGGCCCTCGGCCTTGGACTCTGGGCCCTGTCTGACCCTCAGTCCTCTTCATGACCTACACTCTGTCCACCTGATAAGGGGCCTGCAGTACATTCACATGGACATAACCAAGCTCCTTCCACATTCCTATTCCAGCCTCATCACACACCTCTCCAACAAATAACTACTTGTTGGGTGCCTGTCAGACCTAGGGGTAAGCACAGTGGTGGTGTGATCTGTTCTTAGGAGAATGTTCCTGGAGAAGAAGCTGGCCCATACCCAGGAAGAAGGCCTTGTTCAGAAGGGAACATGGGCTCTGGGTGGGACCATCCCCTGACTTGTGGATCCCTTACACCCAAAGAGAGAGGCACAGCCAGACAGGGCGAGAGCAGGGCCCTCTAGAGCATGAGACCAAGGCAGAGGGTGTAATTGGTAAAATAAGATAGCATGGATGAAAGGTGCAACCAACAGTAGGAGGTCACCTGAGAGGTCAGGAAAGCCCCAGGTCAGATGGTGGCCCAAGAAAGGAGATGGGGAAGAGGCAACGTGATATCCAGGAAGAAGAATGTGACCAGCCAAATCTACCCGACTTCCTGAGCCTCCGGGGCTGTGGGTATAACCCCACCTGACCCCCACACTTCTCTGTTAGGCAGAGCAGACATCTTAAGGTAAACCCCTTCTTGCCCAAGCCAGTTGGATTAGGTTACAGTTGCTTGAAAAAAATAAAGTCTTCACAAAATACTACTTAGTTAGTGATAAAGGAAACTAAAGTTTTCCCAGAGAATGAAACAGTAGAGAAATAAAATGAGTACAGAGGTTTGAGAAAGACATAAACTTAGGATGAGAAAAAAAGGACTAAAAAAAGAGTTGTCATAGAAGTAGGGGTAGGACTAGCTCACTAGGCTAAGCATTTAAGAAAGAGGAGCCGCTCAGGTAGAAGATGAGGCCTGGGATAAGGCCACAGGACCTGGTGACTGAAAGGTGACTGCTGGCCTTGAGAGTGCACAGCTAGAGACAGATGTTGGCAGGTGGACGTGGCAGTGTCCACACATGGCAGGAGGCTTTCTCCTCCTCCCGTATCAGCAGTGGGTGTGACTGCCCAGCCTGCTTTCCACCTGTTTCCACTGAACCTGCTGTGGACCCTGGCACCCTTGGGCTCAAGGCGGGCTCCCAGTGTGTTAAGGAACAGGAAATGAGGTGCCATAATCTCAGGTGGAATCGCTGGAAAAAACCAGGCAAAGAGCCACTGGGTTGAGGGGATGCCGGGTCTTCACCTAAAACTCTAAGGATTCCTTCTTCTTATTCTTCTTACTCCATTAGGACGGTTAAAGACGAACGCCAGCCTAGGGAGGTAGCAACCTCCACTGCTTAGCAGCTTCCTCATCTTGTCTGAAGGGAGTGTAGGTGCAGGCATGGTGGGGTGGGGAGGAGAATCGCCTACAGAATTTTTCTCCCAAGTCTCAGCAGCTCAAGGGCAACAGCAAACAAATAAAAACAACTTTTTATTTACGGAAGGCCGTCTAGGGTTCTTTACTAACACAGCTGACAACGGGAGGCCCCAGGCCGGGAAGCCAGGCAGGGCACTTTAAAGGGAAGCAGGCTGCTTCTAGCTGGAGAAAACGAGCCATGGGGACAGCCTGTGTCCCATTTCTCCACTGTGACAGTTGCTGGGAGACAGTCACAGGAGATAGAACTCGGAAGCATAAGGTGTGACGCTTACGATAGACCAGCCGCTTAGATTGGCTTCCTGTCCTATAAAGCCTCCCCACCAGGTCACCTCACCCTTCAACCAGTTTCCAACCTGAGTGATCTCCCGACCGGGTGACCCCACCACACCCCCTGCCAAGGGTGTAAGGGAGACAGAGTCCACCGGGGGTCCTTCCTGCAGAGATTATGAAAAGGAAGCCTGTCAACACTTTCCCCGAGGAAGCATGCACAGCACACCTCCAGCGTCCTCCCGGCAGTGTGCTCTGTGGGGAAATAAAAAATAACTGCTCAGTGGGAAAATGAGAGAATCCTAATCTTTTCCTTCAGTTTTCCCTTTTTTGATTCAAATATCTGCAGCTCCTGGATATTTGACTCCCTTTCAACTTCCTCTGTGAAGCCCTTCCCTGAGGCCCTTCCTAACCTACAAATTAAGTTTGCCTTTCTCCTCTAGGGACCTAAAAGGCATTTACTACACAATATAATACAGTAGCGGGTGGCGCCTGTGGCTCAAGGAGTAGGGTGCCAGCCCCATATACTGGAGGTGGCAGGTTCAAACCCAGTCCCAGCCAAAAAATGCAACAACAACAAAAAAAAAGTTAAAAAAAAATAATAAAACAGTAGACCTGCTGTAAGTTGATCAGCCAAGGGACTGTAACCAACTGGGCAACTTATGGAGGTTGTCACCTAAGGAACCTGGCCTACTGTAATGATCTGCACATGTGGCACAGGTCCAGTCTATGAAACTTAAGGAGGTAGTCACTGTAGTGAGGTGGCCAACTATGGAGGTTCTACTATATTTTCACATATTTTACTATGTCCTTTTAATTGCTCCTGAAGCAGGTATTATTGTTAGCTCCCTTGGAAACAGATATTCTAAAAGGTCCAGTGACTTAAGCCAAGGCTGCTGAGTTTGTAAGTCCTGGAGCTGAGGAGTGAATTTCTGCCTCTGACTGTAAAGCCTGTGTCAGGCTAACAAATTCAAGGGTTGGGGGTGGCCTGGGCGTATGTGTGATATGGGAGGCAGAATCTTAAAGTGGTGTCTTTCCCTTTTTTTAGGGAGCCCAGACATTGGGAGTAGAAAACATATACTTCAAAGAGAAAGGAAAAAAACCTACTGACTCTTAGAGCAATGGCTTTTAACTTTTAAAAATGTGACTGATAGCAAAAAACGCATTTTGTATCTTGACCTAGTAAATCAAATCACATATAACTGAACTGAAAGTTTTACCAAGAGTGATGTACTCTGACATATTTTGTTCTACTCCATACCATTCTTTTTTTTTCCTTTTAATGATGGTTTTGACCCACGAAATTGATTTTATTACTGATGATTGAAAAATACTGCCTTAGGCTCAGCACCTGTAGCTCAGGTAGCTAGAGCTCTGGCCACATACACAGAAGCTGGCAGGTTCAAATCTAGCCCGGGCCAAAAAATAACTGGGCACTGTGGCAGGCGCCTATAGTCCCAGCTATTTCGGAGGCTGAGGCAAGAGAATCGCTTGGGCCCAGGAGCTTGAGGTGGCTGTGAGCTGGGACGCCATAGCACTCTACCCAGGGCGACAGCTTGAGACTCTGTCTCATGAAAGAAAGAAAGAAAGAAAGAAAGAAAGAAAGAAAGAAAGAAAGAAAGAAAGAGAAAGAAAGAAAGAAAGAGAGAGAAAAAGAAAAATGCTGCCTTAGAGGCTAAACTACACATTCAGAAACAAGTCTCATACTACATACTGCTCTGGTATAAAATGCCAATTTCTACAGTGCCAAACACATAGTATGTGCTCAGGAAATACTTGTTGAGCTTCTGGAACTAATAATCCATGAGTTAAATAACTTGTTCTGGAAACTCTGCAGTTTTCTTTATGTAGAAAAATAATCCTAATTTCCAAATCCCCATGAACAGATAATTCACAAACAAAAAACTATACGATGACCTCTGTTGTGAATATAAACTTGAAATTATACAATAAAATAGGAGTGAGGCCGGCATGGTGGCTCACACCTGTAATCCTAGCACTCTGGGAGGCCAAGGGGAGTGAATTTCCCTGAGCTCACAGGTTCAAGAGGAGCCTGAGCAAGAGCGACACCCTGTCTCTAAAAATAGCCAGGTGTTGTGGAGGGCGCCTATAGTCCCAGTTACTCAGGAAGCTGAGGCAAAAGAATCACTTGAGCCCAAGAGTTTGAGGTTGCTGTGAGCTATGACACCACCGCACTCTACCAAGGGTGACAAAGTGAGACTCTGTCTAAAAAAAAAAAAGAATAAAATAGGAGCAAATAGATTTTATTCAGCAAGCATTAGTTAAGTACCTGCTCTGTGTTGCGCACTGTCCTAGGAGTTAGAGATACAGAAATAAAGGAGACCCAAGCCCTGCCCTTGAGCTTCAGCATGGTGGAGGCTGGGCAGTGAAGCCACAATTACAAGGCAATGTGACGAAGGTGGCACAGGCTTCCTTCTACCCTAAAGAATTTTATCTACTCAAATTTTATCTACTTGACGGGATAAAGACGTCTTTTTCTTTTTAAGCCACCAAAGCCTATACTCATAAGAAGATTAGTAGTTAGATGGGAGGATAAGTGGAGATGAGCTATTTCAGGCAAGGGGGATGCAGCCTGTGCAAAGCTGGCAGTCATCATTAATTGTCTACCTTGTAACCAATTACTGCCTCACCATGTCCCCTGCTGGCAGTACCTCAATTATGTTGAGGGGGCATGGAGAAGGAGTGTTGTCTACTACTCTGTACAGTTAAGGGGGAAATCCTGATTACCATGAGCCAATCATGATGGTCCAAAGATCCCTGTCAATTATTAGTTTAGGAATGGGCATAAGACTCGGGTCCTGCCAACAAGATTTAAGGGAAGATCTCCTGGGAATAGGCTTTGGGAAGGGTTCCTTGGTCTTGAAAAACAAAAAAGACTCCTGGTAAGAACTACCTTTCTCTTCTACTGGATGTGTTATTGGTCAATGGAATACCTGCCTGTTATACGTATGCAGCCTCCTTGTGACCATGAGGTAGTTTAGCTAGAACATGGCAAATCAGAAAGACAAATTAATGTCCTAAAAGACCTTGATGAGTAGCCTGAATTCCTGCAGCTACTCTATCCCAAGACATGACGTAATGTGAGTTAATAGACTTTTCTTATTGTAAATGTCAGTTGAGTTGGGTTTTATGTTACTGGCAGTCAAAATTAACCTAAACTGACATAAAAGCTACGGCGATAGAAAAGACATGTCCTGGGTAAGGCAAAAATTGATGCAAAGCCCCAATTATACTATGGTATAAACTTCAGCTTTAAGATGGAATGCCAATGGCTGTTAAACATGTGAAAAACTCAACTTCATTCTTAAAGATAAATGTCCTTTAAAACTACAGAGAGATGTCCTTTCTCTACCTCTAAATTGACAAAGATCAAAAAGCTTGATAATATCCAATATTGTCAAAAGGAAACCAGCATACCCATTTATTGCTGATAGTAATATAAATGGGATAAATCTATATAGAAGGCAATTTGGCAATAACTTTCAAACCTAAAAATGCACTTGACCCAACACCACCACTTTCAGTTATTCATCCTACAAATATACATCCACGTAAGCAAAATGCCACTCATAAAGATGCTAGTTACAGCATCATTTATAAAAGCAAGTTGGCTAAAAACTACCCAACTGTCCATGAGTAAGAAACTAATAAATACATTGTCATATTCCTATTGAATTATATGCAGCCATTAAAAGTAATGAAACAATTCTATATCTGTAATATGGCAATGTGTCAAATAAATCTTATTAACCAAGAAAAGCAATATGCAGACTAATACAGAATGGCATGCAACTATTTGTGTGTGGATAGGCAAGAAAAAGATATTTTAAAATGCATAAACCAAAATTTTTTGTGGACTGGGCATGGTGGCTTATGCCTGTAACCTTAGCATTCTGGAAGGCCAAGGTGAGTGGATTGCTTGAGCTCATGAGTTTTAGATCAATCTGAGCAAAAGAGAGACCTGTCTCTACTAAAAATAGAAAAAATTGAGGCAAGAGGATTGCTCGAGCCCAAGAGTTGGAGGTTGCTGTGAGCTATGATGCCACCTCACTCTACCCAGCACAATAGCTTGAGACTCTGTCTCAAAAAAAAAAAAAAAAAGCCTCAACCAAAATTTTTTGTGGGTTGGGCACAGTGGCTCACGCCTGTAATTGCAGCACTCTGGAGGCTGAGGCGGGTAGATTGCCTAGACCAGTCTGAGCTAGAATGAAACCCCATCTCTAAAAATAGCCTGACATTGTGGCAGGCACGTGTAGTCCCAGTACTTGGGAGACTGAGGCAAGAAGATCACTTGAGCTCCAGAGTTTGAGAGGTTGCTTGGACCCCTAATGCCTGGCACTCTACTGAGCATGACAAAGTGAGATTCTGTCTCAAAAAGAAAAAAAAAATGCATAAACCATGTCTAGCTCATACACAAGAAACTGATAATACCAGCTTCCCTAAAGAGGGGAATTAAGTGGATGGAAGTCAGAGGAGGAAGGGACACTGACTTCCATCATTTTCCTCTTCCTACCTTTTGTATCTTCTGTGTGCGTATATTAGCTATTAAAAATGATTCACTAATAGAAGGCAGGGTTAGTCCCCCCAAATAAAAGAATATCTTAATTGAGAATATCACAAAATATTAACCTCAAAAAATCATTTGATTTTTTCTATAAATGTAAAACTGGTATTTAATATTCAATATATATTCTTTTTAATTATTTATAAAAATAGAATGATTCTTCTTAATATGATAAAGAGCACCTAATATTGGACATCATATTCAGTGATGATTTTATAGAAGCCATTGTCAATTCTTAAATATTGCAGTAAGTTGCCTCCCAAAAAACTGGAAATAAAGTTGATCTCAAAATTAAATTAGTAAGATCCCCACACCACAAATGTGATTAACGCTATATATGGAGGTAAACCTAGAGGTTGCGATTTTCACCTGATGACATGAAGAAGAGCCAGCATTCCAGTCCAGGTGTTCCAGGAGTAATTTCAGGGAGGCTGGAGAAGAATGCAATAGCAATATAGTGAAAAGAAACTTGAACCCTATTTGGAAAAAGACCTAAGCACTGCTAATCAAGGGAATCTCTTTGCTAAGTGGACTTCCATGTATACTTCCCACCTTGGACAGTGATAACCTCCCTTAGCTAAGAGATACTTCTTGACATCAGCTCACTCCTTGGTCTGATGTGATGCTTCCTAAGCAGCTCTTGAGGCTATCTCTGAGGCCTGCCTGAGGAATGAACATGTAATGGTCAGGCTGACTGCATTTTGATCCACTCAAAGGTTGTATTTTAATTACAAGTTGCTAACCTTTGAGGTCCCATTCCAGCTCAGAGCATCTCCCCCAAGCCCCACCACCACCTCCCACCCTAGAATCAGCTAAGGTCCCAGTTGCGACTACATTGCAGGCCAGCTTGCTACAGGTGTATGTTCTAAAAAAGCCTTCTGCAGACAACTCTCCATCTCAGAGTCTGTTTCTATGGTACCCAGTCTAAGATACTTTGTGTGTATACAAACACATATACATATATACATAGACTTCTTTATACAGAAAAGTAAAAAACCTTCCATGTTGTCTGAAAAGATGTTAATGAATGGGAAAATAGAAGTTCCTTAGATGGGAAGACTAAATATTATATAAATATGTGTTTCCTACTATTCAAATTATAGATTTAACAGAATTTTGGTAAAAATCCCAGAAAGATGTTTTTAAACATGTGACAAAAGAAAGGAGGAAAGGAAAATTCTAAACAGACAAGAAAGAAAATATGTCAAGGAGGGAAGTGAGAGAGAATGAACAAGAGCTATCAAAAGTAAAAACATATAAAACGATAACAGCAAGGTATTAAAATCTCAATATAAGAACAGAGCACAGATTGGCCAGGCACAGTGGGTCATACCTATAATCCCAGTACTTTGGGAGGCTCAGGCAGGAGGATCACCTGAAGTTAGGGGGTAACCAGCCTGGGCAACATAGTGAAACCCCATTAAAAAATTAGCCAGGCATGGTGGTACAAACCTGTAGGCCCAGCTTTTTTGGAGTCTGAGGCAGGAACATCTTATGAGTCCAGGAGGCTGAGGGTGTAGTGAGCTATGATTGTGCCACTGCCAGACTTCTTCTAAGAAAAAAATAACAGACACATTTTTGGAATATAATAGAAATATCAGAAATAGACCCTAATTTTCATAAGAATTTTAGTTCGTAATAAGCTATCACAATACAATAACAAAGATTTTTTTCAGTAAATAGGTGATATAAATGATCAGCAATTTGAGATGAACAGAAGAATTTAGACCCATACCTTTTTAATAATAAAATTTTTAAATTTTTAAATTTTTTAAATTTTTAAATTTTAATTTTTTTAAGAGACAGGATCTTGCTATATTGCCCTGGTCTGTCTCAAACTTCTGACCTCAAGTGATCTTCTTGTCTCAGCCTCTTGAGTACCTGGGACTATAGTCAGGAGCCACCACACCCAGCAAAACCCACACTTATACTATACACTAAAATTAATTCCATTCTGTTTGAAAACTTAAATACATTTAAAACTATGAAGTCCAGAAGAAAATAGGATTATATATTTATCAATACACTAGAGGGAAGGTGATTCTATACTTAGCAACAGTGTTACTACATAGAAAATATACTTGATTGCAGAAACTTTTTTTTTTTTTTTAAGACAGAATCTCACTCTGTCACCCTGGGTAGAGTACCACGGTGTCATAGCTCACAGTAACCTCAAAGACCTGGACACAAATGATCCACTTACTGAAGCCTCCCAACTAGCTGGGACTACAGGTACCTGCCACAATGCCCAGCTAGTTTTTCTATTTTTAGTAGAAATGGGGGTCTCACTTTGCTCAGGCTAGTATCAAACTCCTGAGCGTGGGCGATCCACCCACCTCAGCCTCCCAGAGTGCTGGGATTACAGGCATGATCCACCATGCACGGCCTCCATAAAATTTTTAAAAAGAAATTTTGCATGCACAGTATCACCAAAATTAAGGACAAACAATATATTAGAAGATGCATTCTATTATCTGAAGAACTCACACAAGTTGAAAAGAACCTCATTAAGACTTTAGCTAATAAGTGAACAAAAACTAAC
This sequence comes from Otolemur garnettii, assembly GCF_000181295.1. NCBI lineage: Eukaryota > Metazoa > Chordata > Mammalia > Primates > Galagidae > Otolemur > Otolemur garnettii. Next base: position 5,089,442 of record NW_003852510.1, read on the forward strand.
AAAACAATTCACAGTAGAACAAAAACCTGTATTAATGAACAACATGAAAAAATATTCAATTTTGCTAGTTACCAAAGAGAAACAGATTAAAAGAAGCATTTCTTTCACTAAATTGACTAAATTAACTTGATTAAATTAACTCTTTACCCTTTGGCCTAATAAATATGAGTTATATCTTTTAGAGAATGAAAGCAGAGCAGAGCAGCATGAGACCACTGCTAACAAGGCTTCCCTGAAGTAGCTCTTCGTGGACCACAGCCTATGCCTGTGTGGCCCAATACAGCAGCCACTGTGCTGTGCCCCCATCTTCCCTCCCTGTCTACCTGGATGCTCTGCAACATCCTGGGTAGTAGAACAGTGCCTGGTGCTTAGCAGGAGCTCAACAAATATTTATTGTATGAATTTATGAATGACTATCAGATTATTCCACCAATCTTCCCCAAATATGATTTGAGACTTCTTGTTGCAAAGAAAATTTTGCCTCAGCAAGACATGGTGGGTGGCTCACACCTGTAATCCTAGCACTTTGGGAGACCAAGACAGATGGATTGTTTGAGCTCAGGAGTTCAAGGCCAGCCTGAGCAAAAGTGAGATCTCCATTTCTATTAAAATAGAAAAAAAAACCCAAAAAGCTCAGCATCGTGGTGGGTGCCTGAAATCCCAGCTACTGAGGAGGCTAAGGCAGGAAGATCACTTAAACCTAAGAGTTTGAGGTTGCTGTGACCTATGATGAGGCCAAAGCACTCTACCCAGGGAGATAGAGTGAGACTCTGTCACAAAAAAAAAAAAAAGAAAGAAAATGAAAATCTTGCTGCGACTCGGCACCTGTGGCTCAAGTGGCTAAGGCTCCAGCCACATACATCTAAGGTGGCGGGTTCAAATCCAGCCCAGGCCTGCCAAACGATGGCTGCAACCAAAAAATAGCCAGGCATTGTGGCAGCCACCTTCCTAGCTACTTAGGAGGCTGAGGCAAGAGAATTGCTTAAGCCCAAGAGTTTGAGGTTGCTGTGAGCTGTGACGCCACAGCGCTCTACATAGGGTGATGTAGTGAGATTCTGTCTCAAAAAAATAAAACAAAAAACAAAACTCACATGAAAAGTCTAGAAGTATGGTGCAGTTCCAGGGTTGGGTAATTGAGTGGCTCACTGAATGTCCTCAAGGAACTATCCTCTCTCCATCATTCCCTTCTGCTGCCCTCCACATGCCAGCCGTTGTCTTTAGCTTCTACTTTATGTCTGTAAATGGCGACAGCAGTTCAAGTACTACATCCTTACACGACTTCTGAAGTCTAGAGCATCTTGCTTTCTTTTAAAGACAGAGATTTTTTCCAGAGGTCATTTCTGCAGAGTTCACTTTCCTGCTCCATTGTCTAGTACTAATAGTACATGTCCATTCTTTTTTAAAAATAATTCCATTTATTTGGAGGGGGAGTTGCCTGTTGTTTTGTTTTGTTTTGAGATAGAGTCTCACTCTGTCACCCTGGGTAGAGTGAGATGGCATCATAGTTCACAGCAACCTCAAAGTGTTTGGCTCAAGCAATCCTCTTGTCTCAGCCTCCCAAGTATTTGGAACTACAGGCACACACACCCCCCCCCCCCAAATGCCTGGCTAGTTTTCCTATTTTTAGTAGAGTCAAGGGTGAGTCTTGTTCAGGCTGGTTTTGAACTCCTGAGCTCAAGCAATCCATCTGACTCAGCCTCACAGGATTACAGGCATGAGCCACCGCACCTGGCCCATTCCCACTTTATCACCCTTGGTAGAGTGCTGTGGCATCACAGCTCACAGCAGCCTCCAACTCCTGAGCTTAGGCAATTTTCTTGCCTCAGCCTCCCAAGTAGCTGGGACTACCGGCGCCCCTACAACACCCAGCTATTTTTTTGTTGCAGTTTGGCCGGGGCTGAGTTTGAACCTGCCACCCTCGATGTATGGGGCTGGCATCCTACCCACTGAACCACAGGCACTGCCCCACCATGCCCATTTTTAATTGAGCTCATTTCTAAACCAATTACTGGCAAGAGCACAAAATTTCCATGATTGGTCTAACGAATTAAGATTCACTACCCTTGGGCTGGCTGAGTCCCCATCCCAGGTCCCCTGAAGTACAGGCTGCTAAAACTTAACTTAGGAGTGGGCTTGGGATAGGGGTCCAGGGTCCAGGAAGACAAAATACAGGGTGCCCCAAAGGTCACCCATGAAGTCAACCATACATACATAGGTAAAATGGGAAATTATAGCTAAATTTGCCTTTATTTACATAATATTCATTACAAAATTTTACAAAGAGGTAGCCAACATGTAGCAAATATTTTATAAAATTTTGCAATGACTATTGTAAATATAGGTACATTTAGCTATAATTTCCCATTTTCCCTTTGTATGGCAACGTTATGGGTGACCTTTGGGATACTGTATAGTTTCAGAATAAGCCACTGGGAGTCTTTACAAGCCACAAACTCCTACTAGCTTTTCAAAGTGCAGTCAAATTTCAGGTCTTTCATTAATCCTGCTCTGATTATCTTAACCAGAAGCAACCACTTTCCTCCTATGGATTTAAAACCTTGAGTTCAGGCCAAAGATGTTGGAGTCATTCCTGATTCTCTCTTTCTATCATAAACCATAACCCTATGCTTTGTCTTCTCTACGTCCAAAATACGTTCACTACCCAATGTCTTCTCACCACCCGCAGTCCTGTCGCTCTGGTCCAAGCCATCACCAGCATCATTTTACCCTGGACTTTTGCGGCATGCTCCTCACTGGTCTGGGGCTTCTCCTCCTGTAGATTTGCCCTCATGCAGAGTGACCCTCCAAGATAAGTTCCACCACGTCACTGCTCTGCTCAAAGCCCTCCACTGGCTTCAAAATCAAATCCAAAGACCTTACCACTGCCTATAGGACCCCCAGTGCGTGATCTGTCACCTCTCCCACCCCATCCGCCCAAACCCTCTTGCTCACCAGCCTGCAGCTGTTCTCAGAACACACCAAGCACATTCCCTCCTCAGGGATTTTGTACTTGCCATCCACCCGGCCTGGTAAATTCCTCCATAGACCTAGAGGACCTGCTCCCTCTTACTTCAGGTTTTGACTCAAATGCCTCCTTCCCTGAGAGGTCTGCCCATTTAAAAAAACACCTTCCCTCAACCCGATCAGTCTACCCTCCCCAGTCTGCTTTATTTTCCTTCAAAGCAATTATTGTCACAAGTTGACACATTATAGATTTGCTCATTCTGTCTTGTCTTGTTAGAACATAAGATCCACGAAGCCAGGGGTTTTATCATTTTTGTTCACTGGCTTAGCCTCAGTGCTTCCAACAAAATGCAACACATAATGAGTGCTCAATGTATATTGTTGGATAATTGCACATTCCTGAACCTTCGTTATCTGTCCAGTTCATTCAGGGTCATCTCAAGTTCTTATCTGTGCAGGTGCCTACATCCTGTCTCTTCAAGGAGAACATATGCTTCTTAAAACCCAGAGCTGAGTCTTAAAGTTCAGTGCAGTGTATAAAGAGGGCACTCCCAAGTTATATCGTCGACATCTGGAGGAAAGATACATTAGAGCAGTGACAGCTGTCCTCATGATATCTAACCCATTCTTGACAGGACTCTGGGAAACTGAAGTACAGAACCAGACAGCACATCTAGGAGAGGGTGTGGGGTTAGTATTCTGCCGCAGAAGAGGGACCGATGTAAGTCATGAGCAAGAGGAAGGAGGTATCTCTGGGGTGCTAAAAGGAGAGTTTAGGGGCTCCTTTCCTACCCACAATTGTCCCCTAAACTGGTCTTTCCAAGTCTGTTTACAATCTGGCAGTTCTTTGCAACTGAATAGGGCCTCACCCCTTTAATTGGTGGCAAAGGTCACTACTTAACAGATGATAAACAGAAGCAGAGCAAAGTCAAGGCTGATTAAGGTCAGGAGCAGCCTACCTGAAATTTAAGAAGGAAGCACAGACTCACTCCGGGTCCCACCCCTTCCCAGCCCCAGCGCCTTCCAGCCTCCCCAGCAGGGGCGTCTTAGCCCCGGGGGAGCGGCTCCTGTGAGCCCCTGTTCCCCTCTGGAAAGATCTCCCAACAAAATCTAGCAGCGAAGAACCCGGCCACTTTCAAATGTCGATAGCCTTAGACTTGCCAGAGGAGAAAGGGACAAATGAGGAGACTGAAGACAGTGCTTCAGAAGAAGAACAAGATATCATTGAATGTGCGCTAAGCCAAAAAAGCCGGCGCCAGGAATAACTGCGAGCATTGTTAGGAGCCAAGTCTGCGCAGAAGAGACCCAGGTGTGGGAGGCGGCGGGCGCAGAGGTGGTCTGAGGACGCGCGCGACCGCCCGGGGGCGGGGCGGGTGGCGAGGACGTATTTTAGGCAGCCTTAAAAGACTCGTTTTAGCATTCCGCAGGAAATGAAAAGCAGATGTGTTGGTTTGTAGCTTGTTTACGTATTATTGGCCTCTGTGAAGCATCCAGGGCAGAGTTAGGACTTATAGAGAAGGGGTATTTTAGGCAACCACTGGCACGGTCTCCACTGCGTGGGCGGGGGCCTTTGTCTTTAGATCACCTGCTCCGTAATAAGGAGGCATTAAGGCCGAGGGACCTTGTTCGCCCCGCCTAAGGGCAGGTCTGGCCAGAATAAACAGCGATTAGATAAGCAGTGCCGACCTGTCTGCACCTGTTTAAGGGAACTAAGTGTACTACACGTCTGTTGCCTTCAAGTCACAACCACTGGGCAGAGAAGCAAAAACGGAGGCCGGGATGTTGGGAGGATAACAGAACGGTTTGCACCAGAGTAAATTGACCACCCAAGGGGCTGTAACAAATTAGTCAACATAAGGAATTAGTTCTGCTTTACAGCTATGTACATGTGGTGCATGTCTGGTCTATAAAAATTAGGTCAATTTAAGGAGGTGGTCGACTATGCAGGGTCTGTATACTGATGGCTGAGCCCTACTCCCAAGATTGAGATATTAATTGGTCTGGGGTGTGACTTGAGCATTGTTTACAGATCTCCCCAGAGTTCTCAGGTGGAACCGAGGTTAAGAACTATTGAGTTATTTCTCTTTTACCTTCTATCTTTATTACATCCCCTGCTTTCAATTTACCTTTGTAACAAGTTCTCTAGGTGATTAGGGCCACAGGAGACCATGGTATCCAAATTATACATAAACCTAGATTTGGAAAAGAGACTTAAATAATATTGCTGCCTGCCACATAAACTACACACACATAAAAACCCTATGGGCCCAGCGCCTGTAGCTCAAGCAGCTAAGGCACCAGCCACATACACCAGAGCTGGTGGGTTCGAATCCAGCCTGGGCCTGCCAAACAACAATGACAACTACAGCCAAAATATAGCCGGGCATTGTGACAGATGCCTGTAGTCCCAACTAACTGGGAGGCTGAGGCAAGAGAATCCCTTAAGCCCAGAAGTTGGAGGTTGCTATGAGCTATGATGCCATAGCACTCTACCCAAGGGGACAGCTTGAGGCTCTGTCTCAAAAAAACCAAAAACCAAAAAAAAACCTTTGTAATCACCCTCTTTTTCTAATCTGTCTAGGAAATGGTTCTCCTAAAAGATAATTTTAAGTTGTTGCTAGGAGGCAACAACTCAATCTTTAACACTTAAGGAGCATTTATTACATGCCAAGTACTCTTCCAAGTGCTTTTGTTTTAAATTCATTTAATTCCCAGAACACCTTGATGGTGTTGGAACTGTTTTGATCCCCCATTTAACATGAAGAAACCTAGGTACTGGGAGATGAAGTAATTTGTCCAAAACTACACAATCGATTGGCAAAGCAGGCTCTCAAACTTGGATGTGCATCCGAGACTACTCAAAGTACAAATAATCAGGCTCCATCTCAGATCAATCGGATCAGAATCTTCTGGGGTAGATCTTTATCAACTTTTTTTTTTTTTTGGAGACAGAGCCTCAAGCTATCCCCCTGGCCAGAGTGCTGTGGCATCACAGCTCACAGCAACCTCCAACTCCTGGGCTCAAGCGAGTCTCCTGCCTCAGTCTCCCAAGTAGCTGTGAGCACAGGCTCATGCCACAATGCCCGGCTATTTTTTGGTTGCAACTGTCATTGTTGTTTTTGGCAGCCAGGCTGGATTCGAACCCGCCACCTTAGGTATATGTGGCTGGCATCTTAGCCACTTGAGCCACAGGCGCCGAGCCTATCAACTTTATTTTTAACAAATTCCCTGGAGAATCAGTTGTTGACCAAGATGTGACACCACTGTTGTGATGTAAAATGAAGGCTTTAGAATCAGATCATACTAGGTTCAGTTCTTTGTAACTTATAACTAGATCTTTGTGAGGGTTTTGTTTTTTGTTTGTTTGTTTGTTTTGTTTTTGAGACAGAATCTCACTTGGTCACCCTTGGTAGAGTGCCCTGGTGTCTTAGCTCACAGCAACTTCAAACTCTTGGACTCAAGCAATTCTCTTCTCTCAGCCTCCCAAGTAGCTGGGACTACAGGTGCCCACCACAACACCCCACTATTTTTTAGAGACGGAGTCTCACTGTGACTCAGGCTGGTCTCAAACCAATGAATGAGCTCAGGCAATCCACCAGCCTCAGCCTCCCAAGTGCTGGGATTACAGGCGTGAGCCACTGTGCCAGGCCCTATAACTGGAATCTTTGAACAATTACCTGATCTCTCTGAGTTTTCATTTCTTCATCTGTAAACAGAATAATTGTTTTAAATTTTTTTTTTTTTTTAAATTTTGAGACAGAGTCTCAAGCTGTCACCTGAGTAGAGTGCCATGGCATCACAGTTCACAGCAGCCTCCAACTCTTGGACTTAAGCGATTCTCTTGCCTCAGCCTCTCAAGTAGCGCCCACCACAATGCCCAGCTATTCTTTGGTTGTAGTTGTCATTGTTGTTTGGCAGACCCAGGCTGGATTCAAACCTGTCAGCTCTGGTGTATGTGGCTGGCATAGGGTGACCAGATTTTAACATTTGTAAAGCGGGACAACATGGCTTGGGGCGGGGTGGGGGCGGGGTGGGGGCGGGGGGATGGGACAGGGCAGGGCCTGACAACAATGCAAACTTTGATAAGCAGTTCTC
>NW_003852510.1:5096752-5097904 GCF_000181295.1 Otolemur garnettii
CGATAATCACTTCTCAACAATTATTTGTTATTATTACAGTTTAACATTATAAAATTAACAAAAATAATATAAAACTCATATTCTGGAGAAATAGCCACATGGCAGCCGAAAACCATATATTCCCTTCCTATTCTCCCACCCATTCGTGCATTCTTTCCAAAAATCAGGACTTTTTTAAAACACCACAGGACACGGGACAAAATTGTTATAAAGTGGGACGTCTGGTCACCCTAGGCCGGTGCCCTAGCTGCTGAGCTATAGGTGCCAAGCCATAAATGTAATAATTGTACTTGTTACCAAAAGCTCACCACTTGTCCCCTGAAGCCACATCAGAAAAAGAGCGACAAGTAGAAGGAAAGGGAAGTTTATTACTTTTCTGGCAAAGAAGGAAAATGGCAGACAGTGGTCCCAAGATCAAAATTCCTGAGCAGAAACACAGAGCTTTAAAAGGTTCTGATCCCATAATCCCATCTGGAGCCAGGACAATCTAGTGGCCTCTGCCTGGATTAATCCCATCTTCAGCTAAGAGGATCTTCTGGCTTCTGCCCAGACAATTCCTTTCAGCTATCTTGACACAAAGCGCAAGAGATATTCCCTGCTTCTCCTGGACTCTGGCCTGAGGCAGGTATACAAGTTGCAGTTTCCAAAAAGGTGGGGAGACAGAAAGTATTTTTGCCATTTTTTTCCTAGACTATTCACTCTGAAACATATTTAATTTCTGGAATTGTTCTGAAATTTTACATGGGCCTAAGGCATTTAGCAGAAAGGCAGGGTCATTGCAGTGACAGAAGGGCCTTCTGTGTGACATTAACCAGCTGTCTCTTCTATTTTGTGGTAGAAGGGGAGACCACCTACTTCACTGCAACCTCCTGCTCTACAGTCCCAGGCATGTCCTGTCCAAGGGAAAAGTGGGGTTGTCACAGCTGGAATACCAAGAAAAAGAAAGCCCCTACCTTTTGAGATGCAAGTAATATTACTGAACATACGACTTAGACTTGGGAGAGAAAACTTTTTTTTTTTTGGAGACGGAGTCTCAAGCTGTCACCCTCGCTAGAATGCTGTAGCATCACAGCTCACAGTAACCTCAAACTCTTGGGCTTAAGCGATTCTCTTGCCTCAGCCTCCCAAGTAGTTGGAACTACAGTTGCCAGC
>NW_003852510.1:5098192-5103181 GCF_000181295.1 Otolemur garnettii
AACCCGCCACCTTAGGTGTACGTGGCTGGCGCCTTAGCCGCTTGAGCCACAGGCGCCGAGCCAGGCCCAGCTATTTTTAAAGACAGAGTCTCACTCTTGCTCAGGCTTGTCTCAAGCCCATCAGCTCAGTTGATCCACCCGCCTTGGCCTCCCAGAGTGCATGAGCCCCCAAGACTGGCCAGCTAACTAATTCTTTTGGACCAAATATGACTAGTCCCAAGGAACTCCTCCCTCCTCTGTAGAGGATTGCCAACCCTCTGATACTACAGTAGGGCTTCCTGGCCTAGAGGGAGGTATGGGCTCTAAGAAAGACCCAGCCTCTGTTATCTTCCCAGAGTGAATTCTTTCAGCTGAGAAGGAATTCTGGCTGGAGGGTAGAACATAAAATAAACTTGGAGAAAGCTGAGAACAGGGGAAGCTGGTTGTGTCTACTTCCTATGGAGGGAGGGCAGCTGACCCCATAGACATGCGTCTGCCACGGTGGTAGGGGGTCTACAGAGCAGAGGTGGTTGTTTGGGTGATAATGATACTGGGTTTCCCCACTCAGGGCTGTACAGAGACCCTGCTCCCCATTCTCTAGGCCTGAGTCAGTTTAGAAATCAGACACCCCATCTCTAGACACAAACAGGCTGCCCTTTCCAAACCACACTCTCTAGGCTCTATGCGAAGGTCCAGAACAAAGCAACCTGAAGTAAGGAGAACCTATCCTAATTCCTTGCCTGAGGCCAAAACTGTAAGGACCAAATTCCTGTGCTAATTTTAGAATTATTTTCTGCCTGCAGATCTCTGGCCAATTGTGACATACTTTCCCAAGACCCCTGCCCACTGATAGGAAAAGCAGCCTTTAAGCTCCCTAGCGTGAAGACTCTAAGGGCTCCCCACTTGGATTACCCCCCTCTGCTGCTGGAAGTTCTATTCCCCCTATTCTGTTCGCCCTCTTTTGCTCTTCACGCTTATCAATCTTTCTCCCTGTTCAATAACTCTATTCTGTCCTTTATCTGTGTGGTCTGTGGTTTCATTCTTGAACGGAAGACCAAAGACTTGGCTTACAGAGAAATTCTGCCAACAATAGAGGAAGAGAGTTCAGTGATAACCCCAGAGAGGAGAGTACCTGTGAGAACCCTTGTAGTGACAATGAGATGGAGCCAGTCGGGGTGGGGCTGAGACCACACAGCTGGTCTGGTGGGTTTAGGTCCTGCCTGACCTTTATCTCATGTCTGCCATTCTTCCTGTTCTGTAAATTCGGCTTTAACCTGTAAGTGTATATCTTGAGTAACTTAGGACAATTGATTTAGGAGATTGACTTTTTTTCTGAGACAGAGTCTCACTATGTCACCTTCGGTAGAGTGCTGTGGCATCACAGCTCGCAGCAACCTCCAACTCTTGGCTTAAGAGATTCTTTTGCCTCAGCCTCCCAAGTAGCTGGGAGTACAGGTGCCAGCCTCCCAAGTAGCTGGGAGTACAGGTGCCCGCCCCTACACCCGGCTATTTTTTTGTTGCAGTTATCATTGTTGTTTAGCAGGCCCGGGCCGGGTTCAAACTCAATAGTCTTGGTGTATGTGGCTAGTACCGTAACCAGGAGCCAGGAGATAAACTTTTGAATTGGAATGTTGTTTTGCGTCATGGGTTATGCCAATTATTATTGTTTAAGTTAAGGGTTAACATGGTTTTTGCTTTTAATTTTTATGTATAAATCTGTAATTTTGGAAATGGAAGAACAGAATAGTCTCAGAGAGGCTAGTCTCACTGTTCTCCAGAATCACTGGCCTTCTGACAAATAAAATTTGGTGGACCTATCCCTCTCTCTGCATATTGGCCAACAGTGACAGGTGTCCAGACCCTCTTGTCTGGTAACTCCTGGATCTTCCTCATAGCCTGAGAAGGGCTTGAAAGTTTGCTGATGCCCAATGGAGTCATGCCATGGAGGGACAACCATGATTGTAGTATGGACTGAGCAAACCGGGTGGGCTTTTAGCCACTCTGGGGGAGAGCAGGGGCTGTGCTGGATATCTCTGGGTGCCAGGGAGAGGGATCCCATAATTAAATACAATATGGAGGCTGGGTGCAGTAGCTCATGCCTATAATCCCAGCACTCTGGGAGGCAGAGGCAGGAGGATCGCCAGAGCAAGAGTGAGCCCCCTGTCTTTACTAAAAATAGAAAAATTAGCTGGGTGTAGAGGCAGGTGCCCATAGTCCCAGCTACTTGGGAGGCTGAGGCAGGAGGATCACTTGAACCCATGAATTTGTGCTTACAATAGGCTATGCTGATTACACTGCGCTCTAGCCAAGGTACATAGTGAGCTTCCATCTCAAAACAACTACAAAAAATAATGGCTGAATAGTATTCCATGGTGTACATATACCACAGCTTGTTAATTTATTCCTGGGTTGGGGAGCATTTAGGCTTTTTCCACATTTTGGCGATTGTAAATTGAGCTACAATAAACAGTCTAGTGCAAGTGTCCTTGTGGTAAAAGGATTTTTTTTCTTCTGGGTAGATGCCCATTAATGGGATTGCAGGATCAAATGACAGGTCTAGCTTGAATTCTTTGAGGGTTCTCCATACTTCCTTCCAAAAAGTTGTATTACTTTGCAGTCCTACCAGCAGTATAAAAATGTTTCTTTCTCTCCACATCCACGCCAGCATCTGCAGTTTTGAGATTTTGTGATGTGGATCATTCTCGCTGGGGTTAGATGATAACTCAGGGTAGCTTTGATTTGCATTTCTCTAATAATTAGGGATGACAAGCATTTTTTCATATATTTGCTAGTCATTTGTCTGTCTTCTTTAGAGAAGATTCTATTCATTGCTCTTACCCATTGATATATGGGATTGTTGACTTTTCTTTTCTTTATTTTAGAGACAGACTTTCACTTTGTTGCCCTTGGTAGAGTGCGGTGGCATCACAGCTCACAGCAACCTCCATCTCTTGGGCTTAAGTGATTCTCTTGCCTCAGCCTCCCAAGTAGCTGGGACTACAGGCGCCCATCACAACGCCCAGGTATTTTTTTGTTACAATTTGGCCAGGGTCAGATTTGAACCCACCACCCTCGGTATATGGGGCCAGCACCCTACTCACTGAGCCACAGGCACCACCTGGATTGTTGGCTTTTTTAAAAAGATGAAGACTTTACATGCTTTTTATTAACATGGATGGAAGTGGAACACATTATTCTTAGTAAAGTATCACAAGAATGGAGAAGCATGAATCCTATGTACTCAATTTTGATATGAGGACAATTAATGACCTAGTAAATGGTGGGGGTGGGGGAAGGGGAGAGCAGAGAGAAAGAGGAGGCGGGAGGAGAGCGGGGGGGGGAAAAGAAGAACAGAGAGAGGGAAGGATGAGGAGGGGGTGGGAGAAGGAAGAGCAGAAAAAGGGAAGGAGGGGGTTGGGGGTCTCAGTGTGTGACACACCTTTTGGGGGCAAGACACAAGTATAAGAGGGATTTCACCTAACAAATGGAATCGGTGTAACCTGGTTTCTTGTACCCTTAATGAATCCCCAATAATAAAAAATATTTTAAAAAATATTGTGTAGGACATATTTAAACTAAAAAATTATTCATTGCTTATCTCAAATGTATATTTTACTGGGACCCTCTGTGTTTTTTTTTTTTTTTTTTTTGAGACAGAGCCTCAAGCTGTCCCCCTGGGTAGAGTGCCGTGGCATTACAGCTCACAGTAACCTCCTACTCCTGGGCTCAAGTGAGTCTCCTGCCTCCGCCTCCCAAGTAGCTGGGACCACAGGTGCCCGCCACAACACCCGGCCATTTTTTGGTTGCAGCCGTCATTGTTGTTTGGCGGGTCCGGGCTGGGGATTCGAACCCGCCACCTTAGGTGTACGTGGCTGGCGCCTTAGCCGGGTGAGCTATAGGCGCCGAGCCGACCCTCTGTGTTTTTTTCTGTCAACCCTTCTAGAGCCTGCCCACTACCAGGTAGACTAATAAAATGGAAGTCCTACATCTGCAAGGTCAAGGCCACTCCTGGCCCCAAGACTACGGTCAGCAACATAATGCTACCCAGAGAGAGCCAACCTAAATAATAGCCCTAGGGTAGGTTAGAAGATTAGGGTTAGACTCTTTTTCTCTTTCATACACTTTTTCTTCCCTCTCTCTTTTATAATAATCTATTAAATAAAAATGTAAAGTACAACCCCATGATTGCATTAATGTACATAGCTATGATTTAATAAAAAAAATTTTAAGTACAAAAAATCTTCAAAGTTTAAACTTACACGATAACATCAATGATGTTTCCTTTTTGTAGAGATCAGCACCCCTTGTTCACTTTGTCACTCCCAGTAGAGTGCTCTGGCATCATAGCTCACAGCAACCTCTAACTTGGGCTCAAGCAATTCTCTTGCCTCAGCCTCCTGAGTAGCTGGGATTATAGATGCCTGCCACAACTCCCAGCTATTTTTACAGGCAGGGTCTCGCTCTAGCTCAAGCTGGTCTTGCACTCATGAGCTCAGGCAATCTGCCCACCTCGACCTCCCAAAGTGCTGAGAATATAGGTGTGAGCCCATAATGTTTCAATACACATGATGTGGCTCAGCACCTGTAGCTCAGTGGCTAGGGCACCAGCCACATACAGCGGACTGGCAAGTTTGAACCCAGCCCAGCCCCTGACAAACAACAATGACAACTACAACAAAAACATAGCCGGGTGTTGTGGTAGGCACCTGTAGTCCCAGCTACTCGGGAGGCTGAAGCAAGAGAATCGCTTAAGTCTAAGAGTTTGAGGTTGCTGTGAGCTGTGACACCACTGAGGGCAACATAGTGAGACTCTAAAAAAAAAAAAAAGACAATACACATAATGTACAGTGCTCAGTTCAAGGTAATTAGCATATTCATCATCTCAAACATTTATCATTTCTTTGTTTGGGGAAAATTTATTTATTTATTTATTTGTTTATTTTGAGACAGAGCCTCAAGCTGTCCCCCTGGGTAGAGTGCTGTGGCATCACAGCTCACAGCAACCTCCAA
>NW_003852510.1:5103350-5104978 GCF_000181295.1 Otolemur garnettii
GCCACCTTAGGTGTATGTGGCTGGCTGCCTTAGCCACTTGAGCCACAGGCGCTAAGCCGGGAAAATTTAATATCCTCCCAGCTGTGTATTATTGTTAACTATAGTTATCCCACAGTAGTATAGAAGTTATTCCCCTATTTAGCTGTATGTATGTATTTTTGAGACAGAGTCTCACTATGTTGCCCTCAGTAGAGTGCTGTGGGATCACAGCTCACAGCAACCTCAAACTCTTGGGCTCAAGTGATTCTCTTGCCTCAGGTTCCTAAGTAGCTGGGACTATAGACGCCCACCATGATGCCCAGCTATTTTTACAGGCAAGGTCTCCCTCTGCTTGAGCTGGTCTCGAACTCATGAGCTCAGGCAATCCACCCTCCTTGGCCTCCCAAAGTGCTAGGATTATAGGCGCCAGCTATAATTTTGTATCCTATAACAAATATCTCCCCTCTTATCCTTCCCAGCCTCTGGTATCCTCTGTCCTAGTTTTTATTTCTATGAGATCAACTTTTTTTAGTTTCCACATATGAGGGAGAACTTTAATTGTTTAACTTTCCATTACTGGCTTATTTCACTTAGCATAATGACCTCCAGTTCCATCCATGTTGCCATGAATGATGGAATTCCATTCTTTTTTATGGCTGAATAATAGTTCATATTGTGTGTGTATATATATCACATTTTCCGTATACATTCGTCTGTTGTTGACTCTTGCTGATTCCATATCTTGGCTATTGTGAATAATGCTACAATAAATATGGGAATTCAGGAGTGTCTGGAAATACTGGTTTCATTTCCTTTGGATAAAATGCACAATAGTGGGATTGTTGGATCATATGGTAGTTCTATTTGTAACAGTTTTTTGGTTTTAGGGTTTTTTTTTTTTTTGAGACATGGTCTCATCCTGTGACCCTAGGCTGGAGTGCAGTGTCACAATTACAACTCACCGCAGCCTCAAACTCCTGCTCAAGCCATCCTCCCACCTCACCCTCCCAAATAGCTAAGCATACAGACTGAGTCATTGCACCTAGGCTATTTGTAGTTTTTTTTGGAACCTCTATACTGTTCTTCATAATGGCTGTATTAGCCTAAATTCTCGCATAATAATCTTTATTCATTCAAATCCTCTTTGTTTATGTGCAAAGTAAATAACCCCCCTTACCAAGTAAGCTTCCCAGGACTTTACCACCTATTAATTCTAAGACCAAATTTACAACTTGGACAATAAATGTATAAAATTAACAGTCACATCTTGGTGTCACCCAGGGAAGTAATCAACATTTTTATTTTATTTTATTTCATTTCATTTCATTTATTTATTTATTGAGACAGAGTCTCACTATGTCACCCTCAGTAGAGTGCTGTCACATCACAACTCACAGCAAACTCAAACTCTTGGGCTTAAGTGATTCTCTTGCCTCAGCCTCCCAAGTAGCTGCGACTATGGGTGCCCACCACAACACCTGGCTATTTTCTGTTGCAGTTGTTGTTGTTTAGCTGCCCCAGGCCGTGTTTGAACCTGCCAGCCTTGGTGTATGTGGCTGGCTCCATAACCACTGTGCTACAGGCATCAAGCTGTAATCAACATTAATAACAACATGTATTATTGCAAGATGAGTTGCTTCCCTGTGATA